>NC_080676.1:83895053-84198083 GCF_030445035.2 Dasypus novemcinctus
TTGGTCAGGCTATATTCTATTTTAAATTTGTACTCCCCAGCTTCAGTTTCACTGTAGTTAACATTGTTAACTGCTAATATCAGATGAGTATTGTACATAATGCATGCACAGCAATCCCAAAGGGCGAGCAGAAATACCAGAAATTGTTGCCAGGATAATGGGGGGTGCTTGATTTTGTGTATTGACAGAGAGAGACCTGAGAGCAAGTCCTGTAAATTCTAGACTCTTCATTAGCCATTGCCTTCAACAGTCTCAGCAATACAATATTTTCAACCTGGGAGATCCCAGTTAGGATTTAAAAAACTTGAAAGTACTATGCTTGATTTCCCCCCAAACATCTGAAATTTATACATGAACTAGTTTAAAGTTATAAGTTAACTTCAAACTAAATTTTTTCCAAGCACATGAAATCTCATGAAAGAAGTGGGGAGCTGGTTCATTAGCATATGCTTATCAAGTATCAACATAAATGGCTCTTTTTGTCATCACTTTGCTGTCACAAGTTTGTACTCACTTGGTGTTCTACATGGCAGAAAGCCACAGCAATCTTCATGTTGCTAAGATTACATAGAATTTCCCACCTCTTCATTCCATGGTATTCCACTGAACTGAGATGTTAAAAATCATCAAAAACACAAACAGCTGTCCAGTGTGAGGACAAGTAAAACTGGGATGTAGATTTTCTGCAAATTTAGTAACATAAACATACTTCCAGAGAAGTTGGATGCTACATTAATTGTTGTTCATTCATAGCAACCTCTAGTAGATGTATCAAGATCACTTGGATGTGTCTGCAAATAATTTGGTCTAATAATAAAGTATAAAAGGTTGGAAATAAACTTTTTTCATAAATTAGAACAGATCCCTTTAATAATGCTGTTCTTCACCTTTATGTTAAGTGGGAAAGTAATAGGAAAGTAGCTGGTCAAAAATTGTGTGGAGTTCTTGGTATGTTCTTGGTATGTTCACATGAAATGTATCCTGTATTTCAATGTCATTCCATCCATCTTATGTGGCCAGATTGAAGACTGGTAACATTTGCTTTAAGGAGACCCCTAGAGATGGGAGTTCTGATGCAGTGTGAGGACCAAATAGAACCCTTGACACAACGGGCAGCCATCCCTGGAAGTAGGGCTCGGATGTTAATTTTGGATGAGATATTCTCTTGGTGGCAGTGAAAATATGAAATGGCAAAGTCTGATTTAAAATCAAGTTCTGAGCCTGTGCATTCAAAAGAGATGTTACCTAAAGTAATCATTCTCTGAAAGGAAGAAGGCAGTTGCCCCAGGGAGAGGAGGTCATTAACACACCTTGGGATCTCAGTGGCCTATAGCCTACCACAGAGACAGAATCTGAGAGCAAGTAAAACATTTCCCAGGAGGCAGGGCACCAGCTGAAATGCAGACAGGCCACCGATGAATGTGTCTGTGGAACCTGAATCTCCAATTAGGGGGGTGTGACTCTATCTCTGTACTGGAAGGCAGCAGAGTAGGGCTGTATGGAACTGCTTTTGATTTGAGCCTATGGGCACAGCTCTCTCATTCCCTTTCCCTTTTCCTTTCTTTTTCCCAGCTGCCTGGAGCTTTTTCACACAGGCTCTTGCATGCACATTGGATTTCCGAGTATAGGTTTTTGAAAGTATAATTTAATAAAAGCCTGGAACAGCAGCAGCTATTGCTCATCCCTTTTCTCTTTCTCCTTATTAACAAATTCTGTTTTTTAGATTCAAAAGAGGTAGCACTGGTGTGGAAGACTAGAAACTTCAAACCATACCAATGGGTGACAGCCTCATTTTCCCCTGCCAGTAGGAGTAAAGCTGCATAGACAGGACCTCTCTCTTCTTACATGCTAGCCCATTGCTTACATCATAGGCTTGTACCAAATCCCTCAAATTTCTCTTCTCCCAGAAAGCAAACCTCTTCTGGAAAGCCAAAGTCATAGGTAAATGAGAAGAAGGCAGCTCTATTAAAGCCACAGTTTTTAATCCATTCATTTCACAAAGTTTAAAAGAACATCTATTATGTATGTATGCATATATGTATGACTGTATGCACTTATTAATAAAATATTTTCTGAACATCTACCTTGAGCCAGGATAATTGCTGAAAATACAGTTAAAAGACATCATTTCCTGTCTCTAGTAAGAAAAGTAGGAAAACATCTCAGCTTAAGAGGACCCTGGGATAAAGGGAAGGCTCAGACCATGAGTGAGGAAGCAAGACTTCACAAACTATCAGAATAGGGATCAACTGTATAACTTCAACAGCTGAAGGCAGAAAACACCTGTGGAATAGCTCCAGTGTGGCTTGCAGTGGCACCTAGAACCATAAATGCTCTGTGAACCTTGAAGTAGATGAAGGAGTCAGTAAAGGAATGAAGAATGAATGAATGTTAGGACTGTAGGGAAATTGAAGAAAAATAAAGAATGATAGCCTTCTTCTAAAACCTCTGTCTGAACATCAGTTATATAATCCATTACATCGGGATCTATCACCAGCTTCACTGGATAGTAAAGAGATTTCAACAATATAACAGAGCCCACATTGCAATGCCTGATACTTAGTATTCACTCAGTAGTTATTCACTAATCTTAATCTGAAGTACATTCTGAGATGTGTTTGAAGTGTGGTTATGACCTAAAAGGAATTGCCTGGGATGGTAGTAGATGAACCTCAGAGGAAGTTAGGATTCAGCACTGGTGCCAAGAATGATTCCTAAATGGTATTTGGTAGAAATGGGCCACTCTCCACTGAATGCAGCCCCCTTTGTCTCCTCTTTGCCTTCCTTCTTCTTTTTTCCTTCTTTGTGTTTCTCTTTTTACCCATTCCCTTTTCCTGGTATTTATAACTTGCCAATGGCTTTTGTTTGGGGATTTCGTAAGAACTAGTGGGAGACACAGTGGCAAGCTAGATGAAGGCCTAGCCGAGGAAGTTTTGAAAGCCATGGGTTGCATATTGCTATGGGTAAACAAACAAAAGTTTACTTTGGAGTAGCAAAACTGCTAAGTCCATCCTGCTCTGTGCTACCTGGGTACAGTCAATGACGTGGTAAAAAGTAAGGTCAGGTCTCTCCACCTGATAGATTTTTGTTAAATCAGAAAATTCTATACCCTTATAAAAAGATTGTTACCCATTTTTCATTATGAATCTGCTTTTTCTAGATCATGGATTTAGAAGAATAGAAACATGCATTTTTATTTTCCATATATACTCAAAAAGCCCATTAGCACAGAAGCAATGAGGTACATTCTCTATATTAGAAATGAATCAAAGTTCTTAACTATTGTAGTCAATTCCAATAACTAATGAGAAAGGTTCCATATGCTCTGATTTCCCACTAACAAAACCATTTAAAAATCACTACTGTCAGATGAAAGTACAAGTTAAAAAAATAAAAATAAACTACTTATATATATACATACATGCATGTTTTTAAAGTCAGAAGCATACAAAGCATTATATTCAAGGCAACATCAACATTTTAAATGACTTTTCCAAAGATGAAGGAAAATTACCATGTGCAAATTAAGATTTTCCAAGTACTATGCAACAGTTGAAGGAAAAGAAAAAGAACAGCAAACAGATTAGTTTAAAGGCTAATTAATTATATATATCTGTCTGGGCTTCAGTAGATAGCAATGCATTTTTCAAGGTTCCTCTGCTTCTTGCTCTATTTGTGAAAATATTTGGCCTTTCATTTTCATACTACCAAATCTTGAGTAAGCCACCTCTCCCCTAAAACAATTCATTAGCTGGTTTTTCTCTATGTATGAACAGTAAATATAATTCTAATTAATATATGCGCAAGATATTTTTCCTGATTCTGTAGAGTAGTCTTAAATCAAGAACATAATGTTTAATGATTCAGCAACCCAACCAAAATAAAGATAGGAAAAACCAATCTTTAATGCATCTCTGACAGTATGTTTTATGCATGGGGAATTGAAGATTAGAGCAATTAAGTGCTTGTCCTTTGTCTAACATAGATGGAACTGGGACATGATCCCCTGCCCCAAACCCACTGCTACTTGCTCTTATTCACCAGGTATGATTATTTACAGGGTTGAATAGAGGTCTTTTCTATCAAATATCTGTCTTTGACTTTACATGATTCTGCCATCAATATCTGTCTCTATCCCACCCAAAAATGCCTGAGGAAAATAAATGTAAATATATTCAATAAAATCTCTTTCTTCAGTAATATGCTATTTAGAAGAGAGGCATTTGAGAGTAAAGATTGCTATACCAAGATAATAGACATATAGTTACAGACATTCCTCAGAAGGCAGAATTTGATTCATTGTTATTGCTCAGGGTTCTTCTCTCCAGGAGGTCACTCTCACTCCATTTTACAACCTTTTTCATTAATATAGGCATGTAAACAAATGACACAGCTCTTTTCTCCCAGATTGTTTTGGGCTTTCTTCACGAGAGTTGCGAACAACAAGTTAAATACTCAGCAATCCTCATATTTGTAGGTTAAATATAAATACATTGATAATGCTTACAATGCAAACACAAGACAGGGTGCTTTACATTAAGAACACTTAATATGAAAAAAAAGAAAATACCAAAGACCCTAGAGATCATCAACCTGGAACTGACCTTAACAAGTCATCTAATGAGTTTGATTCTAATTCTTTATACTACAGTTGGAAAGAAAGACAAAAAGAAGGCTCTGTCTTGGCCTTATACAAACAATACTAATCAAATAAGGAATGACTATTGAACCAAAGAATTCTTCAAAAACTTCACTCCTCCAAGACACAGCTCGGCCAATCTTTTGTTCTTCCAGGAAATACTACTAATTCCAACCCCCCCTCCAGGATCCTTCTTTGTTCCCCCATAGTACTCTATGTTTTCTTCTATTTTAAGACTCAGCATATGATATTGAAATTTTGTATTAATGCATATCTCACTCTCACACTAAACTTTAAGATTTTTGGCAACAAGGGTCAAGTCATATTCATTTGTATATCTACAACATAGAACTTAGTTCAATGCCTACAACGGAATTGAGTTTTGGTAAATAGTTGTTGAATTAGATGGAATCATTTTATATAGCCAAATCTCATGGTACATTTACATAGAAGTCGTATCCAAAAATATTTATTCATAAATTTTAAGAATCTGTTATGTAAAGTGAAATGTAACACTAATGTCTATTAGAGTCTAAAACTTGGCAAGCTTGAGGTGCAAGAGATTAACTCATTTTGTGCAAAATAAACACATTTACTATTATGGCTTTATTTTCAACAGTTTTATAAGGAATAATATAATGATTTGAGTGTCAGTGATGAGCCTCCCTAAAGCCAGGTAGCTGATAAATAACTGATACCAAGATATTTCTGAGAGTTGTCAAGAGTTAAGAAAAATTATTTTCCTCTTGGTTTTCTTTAGAATACTACTATATAATGCCAAGAATAGCATGCTGTTAGGACTAGTTGAGTAGCTAGTTAAGGATCCATCCACCAAGATGGTATCTGCAAGTAACCCCCAATTCTGAGATCTCTGCTTTTCTCTTAAGTGGCCATCACTGATTCCGAACTCCCCTTTAGAGGACCAACCCTTTCCCCCTGAGACTATTATATATTTCAGAGGAAGTTGGGACACAAACTCAATCTCTACTCCATACACTCTGATTTCCCACTATTTCCGTTATTTTCTACGGAAATCCATCCAGAGTTCTTTGACAAAGCTTCTCTGCATCCTACAATGGATCTCTTTCTCTCAAGTCAGCACTATATGAATAGCTGGCCATTAATCCTTGGCATTTCCTCAACCTCAACATGGATAAATATGCCTGGACTTGTTTTAGGAAAGGCAGCATACATCAGTGAACTTTCCATGTCTTTTAATGTTTATATTAAAAAGGACCAAACATTTTATACTGGCCATAATTGAAAGAGCATGACTGGTATCCCATTGTAAGCAAAAAATATTTGAAGATTCTGATATAAGATGAAAGTAGTTATATTTCAGTCAACAGGAGACAAGAATGTGCTTCATTAAGCTAGATCCATAAGCAGATTGATAGTAGAGGCCATTTAATTATTTTTCTCTATCTTCTGTAACTTCTTGCATAATATCAAGGACATAGTTTGTTTAAATAAATATTTTTTCATCGTGTAAGTATAATTCTGCACATTGAAGATGGAAAGCAACAATGTAAGTTTCTTTCACCCGTATTTCCTATTTATTTGTAATTTATTTTAATTTCCAGAATTGCTCCTAGGACATATGCATGATCATGCTCTCTTGTGTTCTCAGGTGGCCTTGGGTTGCCTGCCAGCTGCTGATCACAAAATTTGCATGAAATCATACAACTTCTTTATGTGAGAGCTCCAGGAGCTAAGATGAAGCCAGGAGAAGGCATGAATTTGCTAGTCAGATTGCACTGAAACTCTGCTTTCTCTATTGATTGTGTTTTCTCTTATGATGCGGTCTGTAGAATTTTTCTACTCATAGATATACCACCAATAGAGGAATCTACAGAGAAAACATTGAAAGTTATCAGGACTTTTTTTCTTTTTCTTTTTTGAGGTATTGGGGCCAGGGATTGCAACTGGGACCTTGTATGTGAGAAGCTGGTGCTTAACCACTGAGCCAAATTGGCTCCCTTGAGTTGGTTTTTTCATTTGTTTGCTTGTTGCTTGTATTGTTTTGTTTTTAGGAGGCAATGGGGACTGAACATGGGACCTCCCATGTGGGAAGAAGGTGCTCAACTGCTTGAGCCACATACACTCATCACAACACAAGTAAAAACTGAATAATTCAAATATATTCTGTAATTTAGAGGATGAATGAAATCATAGATGTAAACTCCAGTTCAACCCTAAAAATAATTAAGCAGATAATATCTTCCATTAATGCCATTTTTTGATATCTTTAGTATGGTTTGAATCATGTCCTCCACAGAAGTATGTTCAAATCTTAACTCTGAGTCCTGCAGACATGATCCCAATTGTAAAAAGGATCTTTGAATATGTTATAAGTTAACTGAATCTGGTTGGACGTTAATCCAGTAGAACTGGAGCTCTTAAAAGCAGAGGAAATTTGGAGACAGGAGGAGACAAGAAGGGACAGATGGAGAGAGAGACAGATATGTGACGGAGGCAGAGATTACTTTACAGCTTGCTGGTAAGCCACCAGCAGAGTACTCCACACTTCAGAGAAAGCAGGAGCCTGCCAACACCATGATTTTGGACTTCCAACCTCCAAAACCATGAGACAGTAAATTTCTGTTGTTTAAACCAACTAGTTCATGGTACTTTGTTACAGCAGCCCTAGCAAACTGAGACCATTTTATTAAGCATGAAAATAGGAGGACTGTTATACTTTGATTCTTCTTCCACAATCACAAATGAAAGTACTCCCTCTGTACAACAACTTAATAATGTGCCTGGGGATTTTAGAATGCATCTGTTAATTGGCTTCAAGTACTGGTCTATTAATTGGTATTTGAATAGGACCTTTATGAAAACACCATCCTTATATGCCAGAATAATGCTGGCCTTAGAAATGCCACATCAATTAGAGACTTTTAGGAATTTGGAAAGATTTTGAACCCCTCAATTTTATTTCCCAAGAGAAAACAGGTACGGGAAACGGACTTTGGCCCAGTGGTTAGGGCGTCCGTCTACCACATGGGAGGTCCGCGGTTCAAGCCCCGGGCCTCCTTGACCCGTGTGGAGCTGGCCCATGCGCAGTGCTGATGCACGCAAGGAGTGTCGTGCTACACAGGGGTATCCCCCGCGTAGGGGAGCCCCATGCGCAAGGAGTGCACCCATAAGGAGAGCCGCCCAGCGCGAAGGAGGGAGCAGCCTGCCGAGGAATGGCGCCGCCCACACTTCCCGTGCCGCTGACGACAACAGAAGCAGACAAAGAAACAAGACGCAGCAAAAAGACACAGAAAACAGACAACGGGGGGAGGGGAGGGGAATTAAATAAATAAAAATAAATCTTTAAAAAAAAAAAAGAGAGAAAACAGGTACTCAGTCAATCATTAATATAATGTTGTCTTCTCCCTAGCTCTAGGGAGTTAGCAATGCTGACCTTGATTCTGCTGGAAGAAAAGGAAGTAAATCAAGAAATGATGGGAAGTGGAGCGGCTCAAGTGATTAGGCCTCTGCCTACCATATAGGAGGACCTGGGTTTGATCCCTGGGGCTTCCTGGTGAAAAAGAAGAAGAGAAAGCATGTCTGCACAATGAACTAGTTCCTGTGTGGTGAGCTGAGTGTCTGTGCAGTGAGCTGAGTGCCCACGCAAGTGCCTGCCTGGGGAGCCAAGTGCCCACGCGGTGAGCCAAGCACTTGCTCAGTGAGCCAAGTGCCTATGTGAGTGTATACATGGTGAACCAAGTGGCCATGTGGAAAGCTGAGTGCTCACACAAGTGCCTATGTGGCAAGCCAAGTGCCCACGTGGCAAGCCAGTATCTGTGTGGTGAGCCGACTGCCCACATGGGTGCCTGTGCAGCAAGTCAGTTCCTGTGTGACAAGTCAATTGCCCACACAGCAAGCCGAGTGCCCGCATGGTGAGCCAGTGCCTGTGCAAGTGAGTCATGCAGCAAGATGATGATGCAACAAAAGAGAGAAGAAGGGGAGAGTCAAGGTGAAGCACAACAGAGAGCAGTAAGTGAGGTGGTGCAATTGACAGGGAACCTCCCTCCACTCCAGAGGTCCCTAGGATTGAATTTTGGTGAATCTTAGAGGAGATAGTTGAGAAGAGAAGACAAAAAGAGAAACAGATACAGAAGACCACACAGCAAATGGACACAGACAACAAAAAACAGCAGGGCAGGAGGAAAGGGAGGGGGAATGGGGAGGGGGAAATAAATAAAACTTAAAAAAAAAATGACAATGTTTGTGAGGAAAAAAAGCCATTAAAATTATTTGCTGATTTGATTTAAACTTACAAATTACTTGAAGAAAATCATTATTTGCACTTTCACATGTGATTTCCAGCTGGTTTCTGCACTTAACTATGAGTCTCAGTCTAAATCTAGTGTAAATCACTCCATGAAAGAAATATTTTCTTTCCATTCTCCATCTATTCACACCTGATTGTGAAATATTTCCCAGCTGTGTTCCCATTCATCTTCACCCCAGCAGGGTGTCTGCTAGTTTTGTTGCCACTTAGCCAAAGGCTTCAGGACAAAACTTGCCAGGTTCATGACAGCTTACAGAGAGGGACGGGGACCATCTGTGAAGGGAGGTACAACTTCTGGTAGTAGTTACTTCAGGAAGTCCATTGAAACACAGTCTTTGAAGAGCTGATGTAAGCCAGATCATTTTAGAATGAAACTTGTAATACCTAAGAGACCCAGCCAATCCCCAATATCTAACCCCAACCCTCCCTTGTTCTGCCTCCCTATTCTTTCCTTCCATGGTCCATTCTTTCCCTTGCTTGCTCACCCAGCCCTTAGTCTTCCACTTTTCCCAGCCCAGCTCTGCAATTCCTCATTGTTTCTTCATCCCTTGGTTTCCAGCTGACTTGCTTGCTCTCCACACACATGTACCCTTCTGGGGCAGACCTTTGGGTGAGGTGGGAAGGGTGGGCCTATTTGCCTTATACAGTAGATCAGACACTGTTAACAAAAGAAAGTCCTAGTTATTGTTTACTTGCCTTTAAGGCTCATCTTAAATGTGACTTCTTCTGTGAAGCTTTTACTCACTGTTCCTCATAGTAAATGATTCCGCTGTATTTACATCACTTTGGTGTGGGACTTACACAATAGTTACAAATGCGTGACTCTCCCCCTTCCAACTCCCATCTTCTTCAGGGTAGGATCTTGTAGTATTTATTTCTGGAAATTAATATGTGGCATGATGCCTTATACATGGTAGATAAATATCTGTTGAATTGTATTAGCCTTCTGTGGACACGCCATTAAATAATGATCAGCCATGCTTGTAACCTTCTCTTTCCATGACCCCAGGGCAAAGGCTTAAAAGACTGGGGATACTTGCCAGTTTGCTGGGATGGCTGGGGCCAGGTCAGGCTTTTTTTTTTTTTTTTTATCTCTGTAGGTTTGAAATAGATAGCTTTAGAGTTCCTGAAATACTTTCAAAGGGACAGCTGGGCTGGGTTAGATAAAATACAGAGTGCTGCATACTACACAATTCCAAATGTCAAATGATCTATTTTCGCTGGAATTAAAGAAAAAATCCTGATTAACCTTTCTCCCCCATTTTTTATTCATTATGACTACATATGTTGCCTCTGAATAGAAGCATGTTCTGTCAAATGGGCATTTGCAGTCCAGCTCAGTTTTCCAGGCATGTAAAAGGCTATATGTATTTCCTTGCACAGGGAGTTTACCCTTACACACAATCACAGTAAGAAGAGAGAGAAAATAAGACCTAGCAAATACTTTCACAAGAAGGACAGAGAAAATGCACATTGAAAGATAAGTTATATTCCAGACCGTATTTCATTACCACTGCCTGCCAATTATGTGACAGGAGAAAGAATGATATTTCATAGAATTTTATAGATTTCTGAGCTAGAAGGTGCCTCAGAAATCATCCAACACAATTCCCCTATTTTATAAATGAGGACACTGAGGTTAGGAGAGGTTAAGTGACATGGGCAGGAAGGTAGTAAATGGCAGAACAGGGCTAGAATCCAATTTTCCTAACTACCAGTGCAGCCCTCCTTCTCATCTCCTCTATGCAACACAGAGAAGCAAATACTTTAGTGTCACTGCTGCTCCCTTCGCAGTGCTTTCCTTTGCTCCCCTACATCTCCTCTCAGCATTCAAGGACGTAACCCCCACGATTCCCTCCCCTCATCTTTCAAAATGCATTTTCAAGAAAGTAACTGTCACCATATTTACATAAAAGGATATATAACTATATAATGATATATAATATATAATAATATACATATATTTACATATATAAGTTGCTATTAGGACATTTTAAAACAAAACTTATAAATGTTTTAAAATATAGAAATATGTAAAGAAGAGAAAAGGCCCAGCTAACTTCAGTTGACGTTCTTTAAAAGAAAAAAAAAAAAAAGCAATGGCTGCATAAAGTTCAAAAAGGACAAAAACATTCAAAAATCAACAAAAAGGTAAACTTTAGGATACAAGTTTCCCTTTCCCATAGTACTCTCTACAGCAGCGGTTGCTGTTAAGAGCAAAATATAAAACTTTTAGGAATAAACCAGCAGAGAGATGGATAGATGGATAGATAAATATAGAGATAGGTAGATAGACATAGATGGATAGTTTATTGCAAAAGAGTTCACCTATATGAACATCTATCTATAACCCAGAGGTTTTTTAAAACCAGCATGCATGCATCTATCTAATTCTTTTTAATAGTTGCCTACTCTGTTCAATTTTATGGATGTACAATAATTTATTTAACAACTCCCTGATTGTTTCCTGGTTTTGCTATTATAGGTTAGAATAACCATGCTTATATGTGTATGTATCTGTGTGTACACTCACACACACATATATACTCTTTTGTAAGCATAACTATACTAATGGGTTAAAGGGCATGAGCACTCAAAAATTCAGTAAATATTTTCAAGTAAGACATTAGAGTGTCTAAAGCCATTATACGTTTTGTCAAAACCTATAAAATTGTGTGATGCAAAGTGTAAACCGTAGTGTAAACTATAGACCATGGCTAGTAGTAGAGCTTCAATATGTGTTCATTAATTGTAGCAAATGTACCACATTAAGAGAGATGTTGTTAATGGGGGAAAATGGGGGGGGGGGAAGTAGAGTATATGGGAATCCCCTATATTTTTGATGTAACAATTATGTAATCTAAAGTTCCTTTAAAAATAAAGAAAAAAAGACAAAAAGAAAATTTAAAAAAATAAAGAGGGAGGAAACTTTAGGTAAGATGAAGGATTTTTTCAGATTGTAGCTTTTTTCAGTCATCTCCCTAAAGACCCTGAAAAGATGTTTAAAAGTGAGTAATCAGAGAAAATTCCCAGCAATGGTATCAAAAAGACCAGTATAGATTAACAGTCAGAAGACTTGAGTTTAAATTACAGTCCTGCCACTTGTGACCTTGGGCTTGGAAGTTCACTAGATTCCTTAACGAGAATAAGTGGAGAACTTACCTAGTTCCAGGCACATGAGTTTTCTCAACCCAGATAGCCTCATCTGTAATGTGAAATCCTCCATAGGTTGGTGACAAAATTAAATGCTATCAGAAGTATGAGTATTTAAGGTTTACATGGAATGTTTAGCTGAGAAGCCTAACCACTCATGATCTGTGGAACAAAAATGGTGATCTATGTATGAGGATATCCCACTCATCATCCAAGCTGAACTTCACTGCCTGGTGTGTGGACCACTCAGCCTCTGCCAGGGATGAGGCATGACCAAACAGAGTGCCTAGTGGGGAAGCAAGTAGCATTTCTGTCTTTTTTTCTTTTTTTCTATTAATGCAAATAAGGTCTCCTTTTAACTGGCAGGTTAACTAAGGGCTGCCAGTACAAAAACACCAGAAATGGGTTGGCTTTTATAGTGGGAATTTATTAGGGTAAAATTTTACTTCCAAGACTGTGAAAATGTCCAAAGGCATCATCAGAGATGGTGTCTTGCCGAAAGTCTGCTGCCGGCAAATCCTGGACTCCTGCCACGTGGCAAGGCTGGACTCGGCCTTCTCCTGCAGGCTCACTTTCTCCCCGAGCTCAGCTGTGGCTGTGGCAATCAGGCGTATGGCCTGTCTCTTCTCGGGCCTCATCTCTCACCTTCGGGCTGCTCTGCTGATTCCAGTCTCTGGCCTCTCCCTCAGCATCTGGGGACTTTTCTGTAGACTCATTTTTACCCAGCCCTGAGCTCAACTGTGGGTGATCGTGGAGTCCTCTCTCACATAGCAGTGTAAAACTGGCAGCTGTCTTTTGCCCTGTATCTCTAAATGTTTCTCCTATTTATAGAGACTCCACTCAGCAAGAAGGCTGAGACCCACCCTGGGTCATGCCCCCTGAAGTACTCCAATCAAAGGCCCCCAACTGGATTCAACCCAATGAAAGAGTCCCACAATCTAAGAAAAGGTTCTTCACTGAAGCTATCTAATCAAAAGAGTAAGGGGAAGACTGTCTTTGCCCAGCAGACCTTGGCTCATGCCTCATGCTAAGCTTGTCCTTGACCCCTCCTGGGGGGCAAGGTCCTATGAACAGCAGCCTTGTTGTGGTCAGGTGGAGAGAGGGCTGTGGTTCCTTTAAAACATATATATATATAGTGGTATATATGCAACATAGCATTTCCCATTTATGCACTTCCAAATATGTAATTCAATGGTGTTAATTACATCCACAGTGTTGTGCTACCATAGCCACCCATGTAGCATTTCCTAAAGTTCCAAAATGGAGCTGGTAGGATTATCATCCACATGATTTTTAAAAGGAGGCAAGCTCTCTTCACTTCTTCTCTTGCTAGCTTATTAGCTAGTAGTATGGCACCAGCAAGCTAAGAGGAGCAGCCAAAATTTGATCAATAATGTATCTGTCTGTATCTGAATCAAAGGCACCATGGTAAGGAAAGGAAAGCATAGAGTCCCTTAAATCACAATGCACAGCAGCAGGAGCCAGACAGCTGAGAGGGGCCTGAGAAAGAACACAGAGAGGAGGGAATCTGGGCAGGGGGTAGAAAGCTGGGGAGAGACCCCATTGTTAGAAACAATACAGTTCTTATTTTGAAAGGTTGAAGCTTCAAAGGACAAAAGGGGTTCAGAGCTTTGGGGAATCAGAATCTACAAAATATATCTGCCTTCAGAAGTGAGGGGTCAAATGAAGCAAAGTCCTAGGCAGTTTTTGGATAATTCAAACAGAATCCTTGCATCACCTGGAATATCCCAATGTCTCTTTAGCCTCCTGTTTCTAGATAATATGCCAGGCTTCTAACTGCGAATGAAGGATTCAGAGTTCACATACTGAGCCTCATCATTTGAACCTGCAAACCAGGCAGAACGTTTCCTAAGCACAACATTTGAGCCACACTTCTAACATTTTTTTTCTGCCCCCAAAAAACAAACAAAAACTAGATTCAGAAGTTGAAAATGTGAAAGCTGGGAGGAATCTTACAGATCAATTAGCCCAAGCCTCTAATTTTGTAGGTGAGGAAACTAAGTCCCCAGAAGTAGCTACCTTACCTAAAGCCATGTAATTAGGACTAGATCTCAGATCTCTTTAAATACACTTCAGTTATCCTTCTGCAGCTTTACCACCAGGCAGTATGTTCAGCATTTTCTATTTTTGCTCATGGGAGAAAATTGAAAAGCTAACCAATGTTTCATTATTGCTTGGGAAAAGATGCATTTATGTCCTCTATAAGTAGGTTATCATACAGAAAGGAGAACAATGAACTGAGAGCTCTAAGATTTCCACTGCCCCACGTACTTTGGAATTAATCACTATTTCAGAAAGACTGTGCTTGGTAAAAGAGATGTGTGTGTGTGTGTGTGTGTGTGTATTCTGGGTTGGGGAGGTGGTTTATGGGGGAGGAGGGGATAAGAGAAAGTGATACTTTATTCTAATGTCAAATATAAATTATTTTTATATCATCTCCAGTTTTAATCTTTTAGCATGAACCTGAAACAATCATTACTGACCTATCTAGACTTAACATTTTCATATAAGCCAATGTCTATTTATGTAATTTATTAGTTATCTGTCTCACCTTAGAATGTAAGACCAAGAAGATGTAGAACGTGTCTGTTTTGTTCATTTGACTATACCTAATCACAAAGGAGACTAGGAAATGTTGTCCAGTTATACCCACAAGAGGAAGATAGTTCAAGGATCAACTAGTAGCTTTTGCCACGCTACTATATAACCAGAGCCTAGAATAGATTCTGACACAGAGTCGATGTTCAAAAAATAGTTGTTGGGAGTGGATGTGGCTCAAGCAGTTGCGTGCCCACCTGCACATGGGAGGTCCTGGGTTTGGTTCCTGGTGCTTCCTGAAAAACAACAACAACAAGCAAAACAAATGAAAAAACCAACTCAGGGAAGCCAATGTGGGTCAGTGGTTGAGCATTGATTTCCCATATAACATCGTCCCAGGTTCAATCCTCAGTCCCCATACCTCAAAAAAAAAAAAAGTTGTTGAAAGTATTTTTGAATGAATAAATATAGTATAGCTTTTAACTCTCCTACAATAGGATAAGTTAAGTAATCATGAGTGAAATACTTATGTTAATTGTTGTGAGAATTCATTATGATTCCATTTTTTAAAAGAATCTTATTATTCAACTCATTTGCTTTTTCTTTCCCTTTAGCAATGATCTCTGACTGAAAATAACATCACCTTTTTTATTAGTCAGTTTTAATGAAAGTAAGGTTTATTAGTGTTATCTGATACCCATTTTCTGTTTGTCCAAATTGTCATAAAGAGTCAGCTTTATCAGAACAATGTGATGAAAAGTATTCTCACCACAATGACATAAGCAGGTTACTTTGCAATTTCTACAGAATGTAGATTATTTGCATTTCACATGTACATTTTGAAGTATGGCCATTATTTTATGTTGAAAACTGAGAGTCAAGAGACATACTGGGATTGTGCAAGTCAGAAAAGAATCTAACCAACTATCTGAATATCGAGAGCAGGCCTTTGGACAAACTGCTCAGATTTTTAACCAACCTCATTTTCAGGAGTTAATTCAGTTCCTTTCACCTGTGCTCTGACTACATGTCAAACTTTCACTTTTTGTCTTCAGCTGCACCAAGAAAACAGCAGGTAGATGTCCCCAGAATCACAAGTGTGTAGTACAACAGCTGCCCAGAGCCTGCTCCCTGCTTTCATTAACACCTTAAAGGCACAAGGGTTATAACTGCAGACTTGAAACAGCCCTTTTCAAGCTTTCTAGCCCCCTTCCACCTTTGCCTTTGCAATTCCCCTCTGCCTCTGATACGCCTCAGCAACACAGACTCAAGTCAGCTGGCTTATATTGCTTTCTTTTACTATAGGTGGTGAGGATAAGATAGATTCAAAGTATTGATTTGGGCAGCCATAGGTTCATAGAGTGGTAAAAAATAGAAACTTTGACAAGTTCCTGAATTTCTCTGAGCTTTGGTTTTCTGTATAACGGGAAGAATGGTGACTTGTGTTGAGTTTGTATACAGGCAATGGCTGTAAAATGCCTGTTCTACAGGCATTTGATTGTCTTCCCCCCTTTACTCCACTCTACACTGTTTCCCAATAGCCCACTACCTCACTTCCATCTGATGGAATTTTTTGTCCTCTTCCAATGACCGATTTATAAATTACTATATTTAAATTGCCTCCTCAAGATCTTTTTGACCATCTTGCCTGTTCAGGCTTTTATCTGGAGATATTAGAGCTGTGCTGTCCAATACAGTAGTCTCTCACCACATTTTACTATTGAGTACTTGAGTGCTCAATAGTCTGAATTGAGATGTGCTCTAAGTGTAAAATACATATCAGAAGTTTAAGGCTTTGTATAAAAAAAGAATGTAAAATATCTCATTAATTTTTTATACTGATTATATGTTGAAAGGGTTACCTAGATACAATGGATTACATAAAATATATTAAAATTAATTTCATCTGTTTACTTCTATTTTTAATATAACTACTAGGAAATTGGAAATTTTATGTGTGATTTGCATTGTATTTCTATTGGACAACACTGTACAGTGAGATAGCTAGGAATCTTAAGTTCCAAACTTTTGCTGCAGCAGAATCCTTTTCCCATGATTTATTGTTCCTCCTTAGAACTTTATCAACTGTCCTACAGATCTGTTCCTTTTCCATCCTGGATAGTATTAAGATTGATCTATCTAACATCAATCAATCTATCTACCTATCTACCTATCTGCATATTGAATCTACCTAGTCATATTTTTTTATCATAGCAAAACTTCCCATTTTAACTACTTTGGCGCATACAATTCCATGATATTAATTATATTCACAATCTTGTACTATCATCATCACCATCATTGCTAAAACTTATTCATTATCCCAAACAGAAACTCTGTACCCATTAAGCAAAAACTCCTCTCCTTCCACTCCCCAGGCCATGGTAACCTATATACTTTCTGTGTAGTTTCTGTCTCTGAACTTGCTAATCTTAGGTATTTCATATACATGAGATCATACAATATGTGCCCTTCCATGTCTGGCTCATTTCACTCAACATGATGTCTTCAGGGTTCATCCAAGTTACAATACATATTAGAACTTCATTCCTTTTTATGGCTGAATAATATTCCATTGTATGTACATACCACATTTTGTTTCTCCATTCAACTGCCAATGGACAGTAGAGTTGCTTCCACATTTTATCTCTTGTGAACAATGCTGCTATGGACGTTGGTGTACAAATACCTATTTGAATTCCTGTTTTCAATCCCTTTGGGTATATACCTGGAAGTAGAATTGCCATACCACATGATGACCCTCTGTTTGACTTTCTGAGACACTGCCAAACTTTTTTCCACATTAACAACACCATTTTCCCTTTTTCAGTGGCAATGCATGAGGTTCCTTTTTCTCAGAATCCTCATTAATTTTTATTTTTATCTGTGTATGTGTGTGAGTGTTTTTTTAAAATAATAGCCATTGTAGTGGCTGTAAAGTGATCTCATTATGGTTTTGATTTGCATATCCCAAATGGCAAATGATCTTGAACACCTTGGCATGAGCTTATCGGTCATTTGTATATTTTCTTTTGAGAAATGTCTATTCAACTCCTTTGCCTTTTTAAAAATTTGGATTATTTCTCTTTTTGTTGTTGAGTTCTAGGAATTCTTTATATATTATAGATATTAAACCTTTGTCAGGTATATGATTTCCAAATATTTCTCCCATTCTATAGGTTATCTTTTCACATTCTTGATAGTGTCCTTTGATGCACAAAAGTTTTTCATTTTGAAAAAGTCCAATTTATCTATTTTCTTTTGTTTTTAGTGTCATTTCTAAGAATCCATTGCCTAATACAAGGTCCCATAGATTTTGCCATATGTTCTCTTCTAAAGCAAGGAAGTGGAAATGACATTTTAATGTTTCCAAATGAGTTAGATATTGCAAGGAATAATAAAAGGGGAGAGGGGGATTGATAAGCAACCTGAGCACAGCCACTTAGCTGAAAGAAAGAGTTAGAAATTGAGTTCCTACCCTTACAAGTTTCATAAATAGGAATTCGGCAGGAAAAAGGAAAGGCTTGCTTTGGGATTCAGATATACATAATTTTCAAACCTTGGCTCATCATTAACATGAATCTATAATACTAAGCAAGTCATTTGAGTTCTGTGAGTCTATTTTCTTAATGATAAATGTGTGAAAATTAGACTTAAAATATGGCATGTACCTGTCATATAATGAACTTTAATGAATGACCCAAATGACATTTTTCATGAAAAATCATATTGCTAAATAATATACTGGGATTACTGGGACTAGGGCTGTGGGATAGGGATAGATAGTGGGGATATGCAAATTACATTAATCTTTTATACATACCCTTTGCACCTTTTGTGCTTCAACTCTGTCTTTCCTGTTTCATCTAGACTTTTATTTTGAGTTTTATTTTCAAAAGATGCTCTTTACAATATCCATAAAACATTTAGGATGAAACCAAGACATAAAGAATTTAAGGATATAATTCCAAAGGTTAAAAGAATGCTGTTCACTATTTTATTTTAAAGATTGTATTGAATCACAGGAGGCAAATGGTCTGGCAGTGTTTAAGAAAAAAAGAAAAAAAAAGAAAAGCATTTAGTCAACCTGTGGAATTCTTCACAATTTTCATACTCAGCAATATGAATAGGTTGAGCTGCTTCAAAATTAATATGACTGTAGTGCAAGAGCAACTTCCACAGGATTTCCTATTATTAATGTTTTATATTAATGTGGCAAATTTGTTATTACTGATGAAACAGTATTAATATAATTATACTATTAGCTATAGTTCATAGTTTATATTAGGGTTTTTCCTGGTTTAAGTGTTTTGTGGACCCCAGAAAAGTCTGTGATGTTGAATATCTTTTCATGGGCTTTTTGACCATTTGTATATCTTATCTTCTTTGGAGAAATGTCTATTCAAGATTTTGCCCATTTATTAATTGGTTTGCTTGTCCTTTTGTTGGTGAGTCATAAGGCTTCTGTGTATATTCTGAATACATCAGATGTAAGATTATCAGACATGTGGTTTCCAAATGTTTTCTCCCATTCTGTAGGATGCCTCTGTTTTCATGATGAAGTCCTTTGCTGCACAAAAGTTTTTAATTTTGATGAAATCCCCTTTATTGACTTTATCTTTCGTTACTCATGCCTTTGGTATAAAGTCTAAGAAACCATTGCCTAATATAGCATCTGAAGATGCTTCCCTATGTTTTCTTCTAGGAGTTTTATAGTCCTGGTTTTTATATTTAGATCTTTGATCCATTTTGAGTTAAATTTTGTATCTGGTATGACAGTGATATACCTTCATTCTTTTGCATATGGATATACAGTTTTCCCAGCACCATTTTTCAAAGAGAATATTTTTTTAAACCATTGAGTGAACTTGGCCCCCATGTCAAAAATAAGTTGTTCATAAATGTGAAGGTTTATTTCTGAGCTTTCTGTTTGATTCTGTTGGTCTATATGTCTGTCTTCGTGCCTGTATTTTGCTATTATGTGTACTGTAGTTTGTAATAAATTTAAAATCAGGAAGTGTGACTTCTTTGACATCATTCTTTCGTCTCAAGATGGCTTTGGCTATTAGGGGACTATGACTATAACTTCTGCTTGGCTTTTCCATTTCTGCAAATAAGGTTGATGGCATTTTGATTAGCACTGCATTGAATCTCTAAAAAGCTATAGGTAGAATTGAAATCTTACTGATATTTAGTCTTCCTATCCATGAACATGTATGTCTTTCCATTTACTTAGGTCTTCTTTGATTTATTTTAGAAATGTTTTGTAGTTTTCCGTGTATGTCATTCACATAGTTTGTTAAATTTGTTCCTAGATATTTGATTCTTTTAGTTGCTATTGTTAATGGAATTATTTCTCTTTGCTTTCCTTTTCAGAGTGTTCATTTCTAAATGTCTTAATTTCCTAGGCTGCTCAAGCAAATATGGTGAAATGGGTTAGGTTATACAATGAGAATTTATTAGCTCATGGTTTTGAGGTTAACAAAATATCCAAACTAAGGCATCATCAAGTCAATGCTTTTTCTTTGAAAACTATTGCATTCTGTGGCTGGCTGCTGGTGATCATTGGTCCTGGGCTCCTCTGTCACATGGCAATGCATGTGGTAGCCTCTCCTGCCTTCTCCCTTCCCTTCTGGGTTCTATTGACCTTCAGCTTCTTTCTTTCTGTAGTTTTCTTTCATCTGTCTGAATTTCATTCTGCTAATAATAGGATTAAGACATAGCCTCACTGAGGTGGGTCACACCTTAACTGAAGTAACCTCATCAAAAGATCCAACTTATAATGGGTTCATACCCTCAGGAATGGATTAAATTTAATAACAAGTTTTTCTGGGGTACTTACAGCTCTAAACCGCTACACTAGTGTGTAGAAACAATACTGATTTTTGCATATGGATCTTTTTAAAAAAAATTATTTATTTTTATTTATTTCTCTTCCCCCCTCCGCCCCCCACATTGTCTGCTCTCTGTGTCCATTCACTGTGTGTTCTTCTTTGTCTGCTTCCATTCTTGTCAGCAGCACTGGGAATCTGTGTCTCTGTTTGTTGCATCATCTTGCTGCATCAGCTCTGTGTGTGTGCTGTGCCACTCCTGGACAGGCTGTGGTTTTTCTTTGCGCAGGGTGGCTCTCCTTAAAGGGGACACTCCTTGTGTGTGGGGCTCCCCTATGTGAGGAACTCCCCCGAGTGGCATGGCACTCCTTGAGCACATAAGCACTGTGCATGGGCCAGCTCACCAAACAGGTCAGGAGGCCCTGGGTTTGAACCCTGGACCCTCTATCTGGTAGGCAGATGCTCTATCAGTTGAGCCAAATCCACTTCCCTGAATATTGATCTTGTACTCTGTCACTTTGCTGAATTTGTTCATTAGGTCTAGTAGATTTGTTTTGAATGTTTCAGTATCTTCTATATATATAGCATCATATCATCATATCATCTGCAAACAGGGACAATTGCACTTCTTCCTTTGCATTTGTAATCCCTGTTATTTCTTTTTCATGTCTAATATCTTTCTCTATAATTTCCATTACAATGTTGAATAATGCTGGTGATAGTGGGGGTCCTTGTTTTATTCCTGATCTTAGACGGAAAACTTTTAATTTTCATCAGTGGGCTTTTCATATATGCTCTTTATCATGTTGAGGAAGTTTCCCTCTATTCCCAGTTTTCTAAGAGTTTTTGTAAAAACGGGATGATGGATTTTGTCAAATGCCTTTTCAGCATCAATTATGATGATATATATTTTAAAATTTTCCCTCCATTCTATTAATGTGGTGTATTACATAAATTGATTTTTTAAAAAATTTTGGACCACACTTACATATCTGGCATAAACTGACCCTTGCATTCCTGGGACAAATTCACCATTTGATCATGGTGAATAATTCTTTAAATGTGCTGTTAGGTTCAATTTGCTAGTATTTTGTTGAGGATTTGTATCTATATTCATAAGGAACATTGTACTTTTCTGTTCTTATGGGGTCTTCTTTTTAAAAAAAATGATTTATTTATTTATTTTTCCCCCTTCCCCTCCTCCTGCTCTGCTGTTTTGCTGTCTGTGTTGTTGTCTCTTCTCATTTTCTCTCCTCTAGGATTCACCAGGATTTGATCCCAGAGACCTCTGATGTGGAGAGAAGTTCCTTGTCAATTGCTCCACCTCAGTTCCTGTTCTATTCTGCACGTCCCCTTGTCTCTCTTTTGATGCAGCATCATCTTGCTATATGAATCACTTGGGTGAGCACTGGCTCACCACGTGGGCACCCACATGGGCACTGGCTCATTGTGTCATGTTTTCTCTGCTTTTTTTCACTAGGAGATCCCCAGGATTGAACCCGGGTCCTCCCATATGGTAGGCAGACTCTCTATCACTTGAGCCACATCCACTTCCCTCTTATGGGGTCTTTATCTGGCTTTGGTAATAGTTGATGTTGGACCCATTGAATGAGTTAGGAAGTGTTTCCTCTCCAATTTTTTTTGCAAGAATTTGAGCAGAATTGGTGTTAATTCTTCTCGGAATGGTTCTTAAAGTTCTCCAGTGCAGCCATCTGCTACTGGGCTTTTCTCTTTTGGGAGATTTTTTATGGGTGATTAAAATTATTTGTTTTTAATCTGCTGATATCTTCTTTCTTCTTGAGTCAGTCTAGGTAGTTTGTGTTATTTCATCTAAGTTGCTAATTATTTTATATATAGTTGTTCATAGATTCTCTTTATAATCTTCTTGATTTTTGTTGGGTTGGATGTAATATCCCACTTTTCATTTCTGATTTTATTTATTGACATGCTCTCCGTTTTTTTCTTTGTCAATCTAGCTAAAAGTTTGTTAATTTTATGAACATTTTCAAAGAACCAACTTTTGGTTTTGTTGATTCTCTCTTTTTTGAAATTCTCTATTTCATTTTTCTCTGCTCTTATCTTTTTTATGTCCTTCCTTTTGCTCATTTTGGGTTTAGTTTGCTCTTCTCTTTCTATATCCTTCAGTTGTGAAGTTAAGTCTCTGACTTGAGATCGTTCTTCTTTTAATATAAACATTTAACACTTTTCTTTTCTGTGGCAGTTTAAGATTATTTTATGAATCCCAAAAAGAAAAAGATTATGTTTGTAAACTAATCTATTGCTCTGGGTATGATACTCTTTAATTGCATTAAATTTAGATGAAGAAACTTTTTAAAAATGTTTGTTTATTACTCTACCTCAGAGTTTAGCCCTCCTATCAAGAAGATCATCATGAAACAATAATGAAGTCCAGGGTCTTCTCTTTCTTTTCTGCACCTGCATCTTTCTTGGGGCTCAAACTCCTTTGTGAAATTAGGAATTCCCTCATTTAGAGGAATTCAAATTTACTTTCTCCCTCTCCAATGTACTCCATGGTATGACTTTAAAGTAAGTAATTCTTTGCCCCAAGTCCTTGACTTTATTGTTCCGTGCACTGTTTTAACTATCTGTGAATTGCATCTCTATGCAAGTTAAATTCTGGGGTGGTGAGTCTGAGAAGAATTTCCTGGTTCAGTCTTTCAGGTCACCACTGGCCCCAATATGCAGGCATCCCAGTATATACATAGGGATAATTCTGCTCATAGGGAACAGAGCCAGGGACCCACGATGAGACCACCAGCTGACTCCACACTGAGAGGGTGGGGGAAGGGCCAGAAAAGACACACGAGATTCTCTTACCATTTTTAAAGCTCTGTTTTCTTGATTTGACATTTGCCCAGTTACTGTAGCCCTTTAACTTTTTTCCAGAGTTTTGAGAGAGATGGCATTGCCAATTTTGTTAGTTCTTCAAAGATTCTGTGGGAGAATTGTACCCTGGAGTGTCTTATGCTACCATCTTTTTTGGAGAGATCAGGCTGTGGAATATTTTACTTTAAATAGGCTAGTCTACTTTTTAAGACTTCTGTATGTATTACACCATTGTCCATTGGATGAGGAAGGTAGATATTACAGAAACTAAGGGAGACCTTTTAAGAGGCTTAAATGGCCTAAAGAAACCTTAGATCTTCCTCTGAGATTCCAGATTCATGCTTGCTAATTGGGTTTTAGGGCCAGGCCTCCATGGAAGAAGTCTGCAGTGAGCTGGTGATTTCAAAGTATGGGAAGTCCAGATTCCTCTAGGTTCTTTCTCTTTCTTCATCATCTGTCCTCTAACATTAAAGTGCTTCTTTGTCATGATAAATGAGGCAGTGTAGGCCATTGTAAAAGATAATGAGGCTGGAAGTTCAATAATGTCAAATTTCTTAATTTGTGCCTTAGATACTATCCTGGTGGGATAAAACAGACCTGTGACAGAGAGAAGCCAAATTCAATTGTGTCTCTACACGAGAGTCACTAGAACTGGCACTGGTTTAAAATAGTAATGAAAAACATTGCTAAAGCCTTCTATGGGCCACAACATTGTCTCAGTCAAGTAGTAACTTGAGCATAGTCAATAAAGGTTGAATGACAGACAGCTATTGCCTGAATATTTAAATGAACCTTTGAGAAGAGCTTATTTAGACCCTTCTTGACTTTCAAAATATATGTGTTTCCCTTTCACCATAGGGAAAGTGCCTGCAATTTTTCGAGTCCAGTTCATTTTGATCTATTCATGAAGCTTGCCACTCACCTATCACACATGTAGATGTTCCCTTCCTCCCCCATCAGCTACTATAGCAATTTCGTTGCTGTTTGTTTGTTTTACTTACCTCTCCTTTTTGTATTTCCAAATACAAAATGCAACTTTCAAGAGCAGGTATTTCCTCACTCATTGTATTAGTTTCTGAGGGCTTCCATAACAAATAAACATCAACTTGGTGGTTTATAATAAGAGAAATTTATTTTTTCACCATTCTGGAGGCCAGAAGTCTGAAGTCAAGGTATCTTCAAGACTGCACTCTGGAGGTTCCAGGGGAGCTCTTTCCTTGCCTCTTCTGGCTTTTTATGGTTCCAGGTGTTCCTTAATTTGTGCTGCATAACTCTAATTTCTACCTCTGTCTTCACAAGGCCTTCAGCTCTTCTGCGTGTCTCAAATCGCCCTCTTTTCTTTTTCTTAGAAGTATACTTGTCAATGACTTCAGAGCCCACCTGAATAATACAGAACGATTTCATTTTGAGATCCTCATCTCAATTATATCTACAGAGATCTTTCCAAATGAGGTCACATTCACAGCTTCCAGGTGGACCTCTTTTATGGTGAGGGCACCATTAAACCCAATGCATTTATATTTGTATCCCACATGGCATACACAATTCCTGGCGTGGAATGGATAGACATTGCACCAATATTTGAATGACTGCAAAAAGTGACTGCATGTGAAAATAATTATCTTTCAAAAACAGAGTTAGCATAATACCAAGTGATTTGGCTTTCTGTTATTTATTTTTTTCCTCTGCACTCACCCCCTAATCTCTCTTTTGTTGTACAAAGGAAAACTGGCTTTAGTGTCTCAAAATTAGAACTTGACTGGCTTTCTTCTACCTGAGGGGGGTGTGCCATTGAACGCAGTCATCAAAAGGGGCTCTTTTAAAAGTTGATTGGTCAATCAATTGATCAACTAATCAAATTTCTCCTAGAGAATGGTCTTGTTAAATGTATTCACAGTAAAGAGGACTGTAAGTAAATTCTCAGTTGTTTTCAGTTGCCTTTGCAGAAAGATATTTGATGTGCAAGGAGGACATTTTCCAATTATTTTGGTTATGTCCCTTCAGTCCACATTAAGCAATACAACCATTTTGACCTTACGTTAACTGAACTGAAGATGATGAGCTATCTTTCAGTGGTCCCTATTAGGCTCATTTAAGAAATTTGATTCCTTTTTCAGTGTAGAATACAAGGTAAAGGCATTTTAAGTGAATCATCAGTACAGCTATCTTCATGTGTGGTTTTTTTTTTTTTTTTTTTCCACTACTGATGCTTTGGTCACTTTTTGCAGTTTTAATTCCCACATTTGTTTGAGTATTTCTCCTTCTTTCTAAATTTTTATCATTTTAACACACCTTAAGTGCCTGTCATTACAGTACTCTGTTGTCACCACCTATGTAATATATTTTTGGAGACTTAGGAAAGGAGGTTAGAATCTTCTTCTTGTTTCCCCCAGTAGCTCATCGATGACTGATTTTATAATACTAGAGATTCTTTCCTTTAGCTCAAGGCATAGGTCCTTTCCAAATGGATATTTCATTTTCCTTCATTATGCCTGTTTGATCCTATATGCCACTCTTACAGCATTTATCAGACTTGTTTTCTATTATACTTATTTATAAATCTGTCGTATACCCTTTATTAAATTGCTAGTTTCTTGAAGGCAAGGGTTATTTTTCTTCATCTTTCTCTGTCCTATTTTTCCTAGGTACATCTTTTGAGATACATTAAAATGTTGGGAAAAGACCACAGACATGTCCCCACTGTAAATTCAGATTAATGTAATAATCACCATAGTTAACCAAGAATCAGAACTTCACAGGGTAGGATAAATTGCAGCCTGTTGCAACATACTTGCAGCATACCAGGTAACATACAGTTGCTCATGCCATTGGCTTCACAAGGTCTTGATGAATCTAAATCCCTTGATGGCTTGTTGCATCAAACTATTTTCCTCTTAGGGGGTTACATGATCATCAAGTAGAACTGATGCAAATAGTCTTTTTTACTAGGTGTGGCAGTTTAAGATTATTTTGTGAATCCCAAAAAGAGAAAGATTATGTTGTAAACTAATCTATTCCTCTGGGTGTGATACCATTTGATTGTATTAAATTCAGTGAGGGACCTCTAATTAAGTTTACTTGACAAAATCAATTTAGGGCTTCTGATTGGGCTGTGTCAGAAAGACATAACTCAGGTTGAGTCCCTGCCCCCCGTGGGCTGATATAAATGGAAACTCACTCAAGAAGACACACTGGAAGAGAGAGCTCTGCCATTTTTGATCCTGGGGCTCCAGGGTGAGATGACCCATTTGCTTGATAGTTTGCAGCTGACTTTGAGAAGAGAGCCACCACTGGTACAGAAGGCCTGGATAGAAATGAGCCCATGCCAGGAGAGAGAGGCAGCCCTGGGAGACAAGCCCTATGCCAGCCTGCAGCTGAGAGAGAGGAAGCCCAGAGGGGAAGCCTGAACCCTTGCAGAGATCAGCGACTGAATTAGTCAGGGTTCTCTAGGGAAACAGAATCAACAAGAGATATTTGTCAATATAATATGTGATTTTATAAGAGTCTCTCACGTGACGTGGGGATGCCCAAGTCCAGGTTCCACAGGCAGGCTGCAACCAGGGGCTCTGATGAAAGTCCAGTGAAAGTTCTTGATGAGTCCTGGGAGACGTTGGCTGTCCAAAGACGAGCTGGGAATTCTCACTCAGTGCTGGAAATCACTTCCCCTTTTAAGGCTTTAACTGATTGGATAAAGTATCACTCATTGCTGATGGCAATCTCCCTGATTGATGTAATCATAATCAACTATCTATGATTTACCACTGCAGTAAAGTCAATGGTGACTAAAGTCCATAAATGCCCTTGTATTATAGTTAGCCCACTGCTTGCTTGACCAAACAATTGGGCACAATTATCTGAAGGAGATGACACATTACATTAGCCTAACCATCACAATGACCATCTTGTTTCAACACAAGGCAACCGACTTTGGTGAAAAAGTACTTTATAACTGTAAGATTTTACCCCAAATAAATACCCTTCATAAGAGCCAACAGTTTTCTTGTAATTTGCATCAGCACTCCTTTGGCACCCACTGATAGGAATGTTTTCAAAATTGTATGTTTTATTTTTTATGCCAGAGAGTATACCTATACCCTCGTGTGGGAGGGAAGTTGAGTCAATGTGTTGCTATCCCTAAACTGTATATATATGTGTAGCAGTTTGATATAGTTATGAATTCCAAAAATAGATACTGGATTATGCTTATAATCTGGTCTGTCCCTGGGTGTGATTAAGTTATGATTAGGGCTTTGATTGGGCCTCATCATTAGGGCATTGAATCCCTACCCCTTGGTGGGTGAGGACTCACAGATCAAAGACATGGCAAAGGACAAAGTTGGGGTTTTCCTGATATTGGATTTTTTTGTTGGAGTTTGATGCTGAAGTCTTAAGCTGGAGCTCCAGGAAGTAAGCATGCAGAGGAAAGAGAAGCAAGCCCTGGGAAGAGAGGACGTGAGCCAGGTGAAGAGCACAGAGGAATAGAGATGACTCCTTAGACACGGCAGAAACCCCGGAGAGAGAGACAGAGCTGTTCACCTGATAGCCTACAGCTGACCTTGTGGAGAGAGGCAAAGCCTAGAGAGTCTCAGAGTCTACGGCTGACCTTGTGGAGGAAACAGAGGTGATGAGCCCAGAGGAACCCATGAAGCCTGAACCCTCGCAGACGTCAACAGCCGTCTTGCTCCATGGAAATAGATTTTGGTGAGGGAAGTAACTTATGCTTATGGCCTGATATCTATAAGCCCCTTCCCCAGATAAATACCCTTTATAAGAATCAACCACTTTCAGGTATTTTGCATCAGCTCCCCTTTGACTAATACAACATCTCTGTCTCCAACTCTGCAACCTCTAGGAGAGCCTATCTCCCTAAAGCAATATTTTCTTAGGCATATATTTTGCGCTACAAAAATTTGTTGACCCACACACACAGAAGAGGAACTGAGAAAGAATAAAGGAAATTAGTCATCCAGAGTCAATGTTAGTATCCATGTAGAGAAGAAAACCAATAAACCTCAGAGACATCAAGTGACATGCCTATGATCACACACGTAGGAAATGAAAACACTAGGTTCTTCAAACTTAGCTGCAAAGCCTGAAATTTTTACAGCACACCTCTCTTCCTCATCCATTATGTGTGTCTAATATTGGAAATAATCTATTCAGTGTCTAACACTATAAAAAATTATTCACATACATTTCTCTCTACTCTCTATTTCTACTTAATCTGGCTTTCCCCCCTTTGGCTGAGTTTTTTTTCTTCAGTCTAGGCCTTTTGTTTTCTTGTTTCCTTTTCTCCTCCTACTCACTCATCTTTTCCTTCTTCCTCATTCGTTATCTCTTTTCCACTCTCTCTTTTCCAATTCCATTAATGAAAGTAGATAATAACTTGTGAATTCAAGTGGAAATTCATTTCTGAAACTGCACACTCATGCTGGAACCCATTAAGCTCAATAGCGAGAAATGAGAGAAATCATAATTATCAGGCCACTAAAATACATGAAACATAAAATTTGTCAGGGAAAGTAATTGAAATTATTGGAGCAGTTGGGCCTGGTGTGGAGCAGACCCTCAGTGATAATGGAAAGGTTATGAGCGATGTTTAGCAATGTTGATGAGGTCCAAGGTGATTCTGGGCCACCACAGTCAGTAAAATTAGGTGCAGCTTATATTCAGTTGCTAATCTATTTCTAGAAATTGGGAGAGCAGTGGGGTTCAGGAAACCCTTTCATCTATCCAGCATAACAGGTACTGAAGATTTGTTCTTTTCCTTACCTGTATTATAGATTTTTTTCTTTCTTTTCTCTCCTTGAACTTTTTCTCCAATTTTTTCATTTGGCTTCTTTGCATTATTCTTTCTGCTTTTACAGCTTTTTCCCCCTGAATCATTTCCCTTTTATTTTAAGTGCTAGTTTGCTCTTTAGTTAAAACTAAAATGACTTAAAAATTTGTCTGATTGGTGTGCAAAGTGCAGTTTTTACCAAAGGCAGCTCTGTAACCTGAGGATGGCAAAATGTCTTCCCTTGATCAAGGCTGCTTGCCACTGAGATTAAACCACCAGCCAAGTCTGCACACATAGATATTCCTGCTGTTATCATTATCAAAACAAATGCTGTTGCTTATTGCGCATGCCCGGTTGATATTGTCCTGAGCAAATATGACTGCATAGGAAAGAGAAATCTTAAAATTCTCAATGTGTGTCTGTCCTCAACAACTTAGAATTTTAAATAGTCAGAGCTACCTATGTATTTCATTTATTTTGTTTAAGGTGTAAGGCCTGAGATCAGACTATAACATCCAGGAGAAGGCACCAGTTCATATGAGATAAACAAATATATTCAGCCCATTGGAGGACATTTTTGACAAAGATACCTGGATCATGCCAGAATTTTTTGGAGAGAATCCTCATGGTTAATAACAGTTATAGGCAGAATAAGTGTATGTATACCTGGCATTGTTTTCAGAGTTTCCTCAGAACCTATCTTCAATATCTCATCAAAAATGTATATTTGGGAATGGAAGCTGCTCAAGCGATTGGGCTGCCATGTACCATATGGGTTAGATCCCTAGGGTGTCCTGGTAAAAGTGTGGCAAGCCAGGCCCACGTGCGAGGGACACAGCAAGATAATGACACAACAAAAGAGAGATGCAGGACAAAGGCAAGGCAAGACGCAACAGAAACCAGGAACTGAGGAGGTGCGAGTGACAGGGAACCTCTCTACCATATTGGAGGTCCCTGGGATCAAATCCCAGGGAAGCCTAGAGGAGAAAACGAGAAGAGAAGACAAAAGAAACAGACACAGAAGATCACACAGCAAATGGACACAGATAGCAAAAACAGCACAGTGGGGGAGGGGGAGAAAAAAGATATATCTATCTCATTTTGCCACTTTCACAAATTTTATTTGTTTGAAGGTTTCTGCATATAGAAAGTTGGGAAGTTATTATTGCCTCCATTCTATTACAGAAGAAACTGAGGTTCTGAAAGATTAAATGATACAGCTAAGGTAACTTGACTAGTGAGTGGCAGGTGTAAGTGTCATATTTTCCTAGAGCTCTGGTAACAAATGGGTTAAAATGACAGAAAATTTATTGTCTCACAGTTCACATTTCCTAACTGTTTTTTACTTGATTTTCTGAAGTCTATAATCAAGATGTTGGCAGAATCATGCTTCCTCTGAAGAGTGCAGGGAAGAATCTGGGCTATTCTCCTCTCTCCTGGCTTCTGGTGGTAGCTTGCAGGCAAACCATGGCCTGCCAAGCCCACTGTTTGAAAAGCCCTGAGTGGGACTTGAATGGCATCGTGGTTCTTATTCTGTGACCTCATTTGAGTAAGTTCTATGCTATAGTCACTATATCTCAGTAGATGCCTGCCAGAGAAAAACTGCATGGCATCAATGGTGACAACTCACCAGTGCATAATCTTTCTCACACACATGCATTCCCGTTATCAATCCTCCCACTAAGTAGTAGCTCAGCCTCTGCTTAACCATTTCTAGAAATGTGACTTCAGAGCTAGCCTATTCCATTGTTGGATTGTTCTAATTATTAAAAAGTCATTTTTCCTTTTGAGTCAAAATCCATTGCCTTTCAATGGAATTCCAGCCTTCAGGTCACTCAGAACAGCTCCTCATAGAGACAATTATTGAATTCATTATGTATAGTAGCTTTGCAGTCAGTTGTTGGGGATACGTCTCCACTCCTACTGTAGTAGCCCACGTGGACTCTGGAGTCATTCTGTCTGATCTGAAACCTGGCTCCGGCATCTTCGGCATCTTCATGCAGGTTACCTAACTTGTCTGTGCATCTGATTTTCTACATACAAAATGATTATAGTTATAGTAGTACCAGTTGGCATTTTGCAGGATTAAATGACATGATACCTATAAAGAACTTAAAGCACGGCATGACACTTATTAAGCAATAAATAAAGATGAGCTATTATTATGTTAATGACAGTGTTTGAGAATCTTTAGACCCCTCTCATATGCCTCTTAAATTTCTCTTTTCCTGATTAAAAACCCTAAATTAATATCACCTAGAAGGGTCATTCATTCATTCAATTATTCACCCAAAACCACTGGAAGGCTAGTTAGGTCCAGGTATGTGGCTGTCTCTGGAAGATTAAAGGAGAAGATTAAAGGAGTTCTGAAAGAGATGACTGAAGTACTGTGATTTTCAGGTGAACAAGATGGGATCACAGAGCAAGACAAACATTCTTTCCAGGCTATAGCTGATTATGGGCTGTGGGATAAGATTTAGATTTTCCAGAGGAGAAGCTCTGAAATCAAGTCTTGGAGGACAAGTTAGAAGTAGCTAGGGGAAGAAAAGAAGGAGAGGAAATAGAATTTAAAACAGTAGTTATAGCATGTAACAAAGGAATGAAAGCAAAAGGTACTTGACGAGAATTATAGGTAGTTTACCATTAATGAAGTATACGATACTTGTCAGAGAATGGAGTCTGCAGAGGACGCTGGAGAGTGAGGCAGGGTATTATAGGGCTGTGTTCAAAAAGAAACAAACAAAACACATTTGACTTTTACCTTGATCTTTTCACCTTGATCTTTTCGGTAGCCTTATCACACTGGAAAAAAGAAATTTTAAAGTCTTCCTTTACATGTGCTGTTATTAAAGAGGGTTTGTTTGAACAATAAACAAAGGCAGGGCTTTCCAAGGCCCTGCTCAATCAGTAAACAATGCCAAGAAAAATCAGGGGCAACACAAAGACACAGACCACGAGGGGAGACTTTGGGCATTGTTTCAAGTTTCTTTTTACAGCTGAATCTTATATTTGAAGTCCTAGAAAATCATCATGTACAAAAGCAAGTTTTAAAGGTTTCCTAATGATAGCAATAAAGAGAGAAAGAAAGAATACAATATTCTGAAAAGCCTGATGACTTATAACTTAGAGGTTCTTAGGAAGGAATGGTCAATTGTAAGAAAGCCCACTAAAACTTTTTTATCACCTTCTATGTGCCTGATGGCTGTTATAAAATCATTAGGATAAATATTCCCTGGGTGTCACTTAAGGACCATCTATCATCACTTTTCTAGCACTTTCCCTAATTTCATGTAGGTCATTGTACTCAGAAAAATGTTTTTCCAGTTCCACGTGTAAAATTATATCTCTAGTTATTAAGCTCGTAACTAAATAATATTCACTGAAAATAAGTATTATAATGGGTTGCAGGCATTAAAAAAAAACTAGACTATAAATATTTTAGATTCTTTGTAGCACGTACACATACCAACACCATACACACATAAAGAAATTTAATTCTAAGACCCAGACATTGAATTGTTATCCAGTGTTCTCAAATTGTTAAGATTGTATTGTTCCAAACCTGAAATCATCTAATGAAAGTATCTACTGAGCTGTTGTTGTTTAACAGAGGTTTACCAAGTTTATTTTACTCTACCTATAGTAAACTCTATTTTATCAGTACAGTGTGGACTCTCATTGTCTTGAATTAACTCAAGTATAACTTATGGGCAGAATTAGGTACTACATTTGGTACTGGCAGTGCATTTATTGTAAGAAATTTATATTCATGAATATATAAGGATACTTTTTGTTGCTCTAAGTTATACAAAAAGGAAACTTACAGTTTTGTACAGTGGTATAACTGAAAGAAGCCTCAAAGTAAGACAATGTGACTTTCTACCTGTGTTCTTTTATGTCACAAGGAAGGTATAATCTGTAGCCAAGAGCTAGAAGGAATCTTTGGAATATTTATTCTAACTCTTTATTTAACAGACATAGAATCTGAGTCCCAAAGAGAATTACTAATTTTCCCAAGGCCTCACAATTAATTAGTGGCAAAGCTAATATTCGAATCCAGCTCTTCAGACCTCTAATCTTTCCACTTCAATATTGGCTTTTCTGGACTTTGCTATGTCTTCCTAAACTGGCTTCCTTTAAGAGGTTTTGTGAGTTTTAATATTTCTCTTCTAGTGAGCTTTGGTCTGTTCTGTCTAGCAAATAAAAAAAAAAGAGGTACACTAATTAATAAAGTTGCCTAATTAAAAGGATTCCTTTCATTTAAAAACATGCCACAAATAATATGAATACAAATATGTTCTGAGTTTACTAATGCAAAATTTCTATCTTGTTAGTGCTCCCACACTGAGAATACCAAATAAATGTGGGAAACAGGCACTTTTAACAGATTTTTTGAAATCTGATAATGCTCAGTAAATATGTCAATTAGCGAGAAAATAAATCTCTAAGTCAATCCTTTGAGCACTAGAAGCTCTTTTATGTTTGGATGCTACTGGCAAAACTGTTCCACGACATAGAAGCTTTAAAGCATTTGAGTAACAATGAAATTTCACAGGAAGAGGGGTTAGAGCTGGGAGCACACCAGAGAACTAATTGCTAAGAAAGCTGCCTTTATGTACACACTGCAGTAATTCATAGAGATATCACTTAGAGAGAGAAAAATCAACAGTTTTGTTCTATAGATGCTGTGTCTCCCAGAGAGGAGAGAAAGAGAAGGATTCTCATGGTTCTTGGAATTTTCTGAAAGGCACAACTGTGGAACTATTACTGGAAAGCCTGTGGGCAGTCCATCATGAGGGAGAGGGGGACAGTCCAAGCTTTATAATTCAAAAAAAAGGGTCATTCTTTTCCCAAATGTGTTTCCAAGTTGTGGCAATAGAAGCTATGGAAAACGATGTTTCCTTTTACAGATTCCATTGGTGGCTTGGAGAAAACCAGCATCATTCAGACCTTTATGTTAAAGAATTGATAAGCAGATTAGGTTTGGGGCAGTGATATGGAGACTGAACAAAGACACACAAATACAGCAATGAACATCACTTTACAGTCAATATTGACAAAAGGCACCAAGATTGGAAGTTTTTTCCTTTCCATCTTATAATAATGAAGAGAACATTAGCTATTCCTAGAAAGGAATATGTTTAAACCCTTGTACCCATACTCTTATTGGAAATCAAACTCAGTTAATTTAATTGTCAAAAAATTAGTAGTTAGTTGTTGGAAATTTGAGCTCCTTTGAGCATCTGATGAAATCTATAGACCTGCTCTCTCCTTCTCCCCTTTCCTGCACTAAAAAATGTACTTATTTCTATGTGACTGCTTAGATAGAACATACTCAATTAATGGACTATAACCTAAACCAGTTTTATTACCAATGACTTTTACTATTGTGCTGTATTTCTCTTCTACAACCCAGCCATCTCTTATAAATTTTAGGTCACTTTCAGTTAATAAAAAAGTCTTATTTCAGTAATGAATATTCTCAAACATCCATGTCATATTTAATTCTCTCCCCTTCCCTGCTAGACTTCCGCATTAGTGGACTGAGTGAGTGGTGGGTGGAGGTCTGCACTCTCTTCAACTCCATCTTCTCTTTCCTGCATTTATTCCTCTGTTCTGAAATTGAGAGTATGGAGGGGGAAATTAAAGTCCATGCACAATAGCCTACAGTAAATTGGCTGTCTTTTCTCTGTTGATAAAACCTTTTTTATATGATCAGCTAGTATCAGTGAAGATGGGGGTGTGCCCTTATCTATTGGTCATCTCTGCTTCTCCATTCCCAGCAGCTCAGATGCTAGGGTAGCTGCATGTAGTGATTTGGAACTAGGTACCCCAGCAAAACATGTTTTTAGAGTTAATCCATTCCTGTGGGTGTGAACCCCTTATTAGTAAGACCTATTGATGAGGTTACTTCAGTTAAGGTATGACCCAACCCAATCAGGATGGGTCTTAATTGTATTCCTGGAGTCCTTTATAAGAAGAATGGAATTCAAACAGATGAGAAAAAGCCACAGGAAGAATAAGCTGAAGGTAAAAGGAACCTGGAAGAGAAGGGAGAAGTCAGGAGAAGCCACCATGTGCATTGTCATGTGACAGAGGAGCCAAGGAACGAGGATTGTTGGCAGCCAGTCCCAGGATACCAGCCTTTGGGAAGAAAGCATTGCCTTGATGATGCCTTGATCTGGATTTTGTCCTAGCCTCAAAACCATTAATTCATAATTCCCATTGCTTAAGACAAACCATGAATGGTATTTACTTGAGCAGCCCGGGAAAACTGAAACAGTACCCAAAGTTTCAGTAATGTTGTGCACTAAAGAAATTCCTTTGTTGGTTTTTCAGAGGGACTGAGGTTTTTACCGTCACAGTCCCCCTGGGTTGTGCCCAGACTCAATCTTTCACTACCCCTTTACTCAACCTCTACTGCTGGTGGTCAACTCTGCAACCTTTCCTAGTTTGGGTCATCTCACCCAGGCAGTGGCTCTCTTAAGTCATAGTCACCTTCTGTAGCATCATCTAAACTGAGAAACTTACCTATACTTGCTGTATGAAACTGTGTGATTAGAGTCTTCTCATTCAGATAGTATTCCCTCACTCAGTTCTACCATTTTTTTACCACCTTTTTTACCATTTTTCAGCAGTATTAAGTCCATTAGGCTATTCAGTGGCTCAATCATTTTTCTAGAAAGAGACTATCAGCAGTTCAGGCCACCCATTCTTGCAGAAAGGAAGGATTAGTGGGGGAAATAACAAATGCTTCATCCCAAAAGTAGAATTCTCATACCTATTTACCCACCCACTTTAAGAAACTCCCCTTTATATGATGAAAGATTTATTTATTTAATATCATAAAAGAATAATTAAAGTAATATACTAAGAACATCAATGATTTCAAAGTTTCCAAATCAAATGGTTATTTTTGTATTTTATCTTGTTTGGTTAGCAATGCTTAATAAAATTGACCACTGCCTCTGTTTTGATAGACTTTCTTCTTTTGGCTTCTGTAACAGGCCACTCTCCTATTTTTCCCCCCACTTCACTGACTTTTTTAATTTTTTTCATCTTTAAATATATTTTTTATTAGAGAAGATGTGAACTTACAAAACAATCATGCATATATGTAGAATTCCCATGCAATACCCTCCACCAACACACTACATAGTTGTGGACTGCCCCCTCCCAACAGCTTTATTGAAGTAAAATTTTCAATGTAAAACTGCACATATTTAAAGTGCACAATTTGATAAGTTTGGGCTTATCTATACACCTGTAAAATCATGACCACAATCAAGTTAATGAACGTATCCATCATCTGCAAACGTTTCCTCTTGCCTCTTTGTAATTCCTACCCCTTCCAGCATCCCCCTATACCCACGCAAACACTGTTCGGCTTTCTGTCACTATAGATCATTCTGAATTTTCTAGAATTTTATACAAATGGAATCATACAGCATGTGCTCTTTTTTATCTGGATTCTTTCACCCATTATAATCATATCCATGTTGCACGAATCAATAGTTTATTCCTTTTTATTGTTGAATCGTATTCTGTAGTACTGGTATAGCACATATTGTTTATCTATTTACCTCTTAATGGACACTTGGGTTATTTCTAAGTTTGAACGGTTTATTTAAAAATAAAGCTGATATGCATATTTGTATACAAGTATTTGTGTGGACATATGCTTTTATTTCTCTTGAGTAAATAGCTAGGAGAGGAATGAATGGATCGTATTGTAGGCTTATGTTTCACTTAGGCTCCTTTATAATGGTGACAGGCGTCGTGTTGCTGATTCAGCAGAAAGAACACTTTTCAGTAACCTCTGTGGGAAGGTGACTGGACCCAAAGTTGGGCTCACATTTGGGGTACTGGTACATTTGGTTCTCAGCTTGGGGTTCTATATTGTCATAATTCCTATGGAAAAAGGAAAATATTTCACAGGGTTTCTCACAATCTGGGAGGCATTAACAAAGAATTAAAAATCCAATTTCATAAGGTACTTGGACATCTCAGTGCTGCTCAGTGGACTCCTTTGTGGTCTAGCAGCCTCCCTCATGGTGCAAATCATGCAGAAGGCAGGGTAGACAATAATCTCCCCTCACATAGTATGCGTGATACTCCCAGAACAAGTGGCTTATATCTGGATAGTTTTCCACAAGTATAATTTACCATCCTTAAAACTATATATTTGTGCTATGCTGACTAATTTTTGTGAACTTTTCGCAAACCTTTTCTCATCTGATTCTCGAAACATCCCTTCAAAGGAGCCAGATTCTCCCTATTTTACAGTCATGTAGAGTGGAATATAGTAAAATTAAAAAGGACAGCATGGTACCATGGAAAGAATTATTACTCAACTGGGTGTTGGGGAGCAGAGCTCTAGTCATGACTTTGTCACTCAATTACTATAGACTTTCAGCAAGCAAATCACCTAATCCTTCTGGGTCTCAGTCTACTGCTCAGTAAGGTAAAGATCTAGGATAGGGTCAGATTTTATCAAAGTGTTTTCTTAGAAACATTCGTCTTTCAAAGCCCTTAATAAAAAAAAAAAATGTAGTCAAGCATGATTGGGAAAGATGGCCTATTTTAATTCCCTTCTGGAGAGTTCGAACCTAATTATCATATTAAAGGCTCTGAAAATTCCTACAGTAAAGAGCCCTGTATAACTTTTCTATAACCTATTACTTCCCAAAGTCATTTTCCCCAGGACACTTGCTGAGCTTAATCCTCTAGGAATTCATATCCCTAACTTATTCTTATTATTTTAAAAAGCACATTGAGGAAATCCAAATGCTCTCTCAAACTGCTGGCAGCCCCCAAATTCTCTTTGCCTTGAAAGATATTACTCACCCACATTTACAGAGCAAAGCATAGAAGAATGGAAAAGAGAAATTGGGCATCCTAACTTCTTGTCCATTGCTTTTTTCATAGTAAAGAAAGATTAATCAGATCTTTCCGTGAGCCGCTCAGTGATGGGTGGCCTAAAGCTACTACCACAGGCTGAAAAGCGTAAGTTTTCATGGCTGCATCGTCCCTCGCCCTAATTCTGAGCAGGACAGAATTTGCTAGCATTTGTTGTTTCCTCTTCTAGTTGCATTTCCTTTCCATAGGCAATACTTACATGACTGAAGTTTCTATAAAATGTGCTGAATTATCTATTTAATTTACACTTCCTGGCGAGGTGTGTTTAAACTGAAAACTTTATTTGGAAGTAGTGAGACTTATTTCATTCAAACAAAATAATACATGGGGAATATTGAATCACCAGCCAATTTCTTTTTTCATTCTTTCTTTTAAGCCAAGACTGTTTTCTTCCCCAAATCAGCAGGTGGAGACAGTTTTTGTGAAGTCTGTCTGACTCCCTCATTTAGAAATTTTCATGACACCAGAAAACAGTATCTAGAGAATCCTAAAGAACAAATGAGAGGAAATGATCCCCTTATTTCTCACTCCTTGTTCTGTCACTAAGACAGCAGGATCCTTGTCTCACACAGAGGTAGTTGCACAACTCTATTTTAAAGGAAAAGCAAAAGTCAGTAATTTTCTCACTAGTGCTTCTAGTTTTACCTTTAATTTCTCTGGGACAATAAAAATAATGACATTCTGAACAAAATAAAAATTGGACTTTTTCTAAATATCCTTATGACAGGACTAAACAATGAAACTCTTTCAGTATCAAAAAATATGCTGGCAAGACCATCAAATATATTGAAATGTATATCTGTATTAGAAGTACAACTGGTCTTTATGATGTATTATTTTATACTAATATTGAGGGAGAAAAAAAGATGAAAGACGACAAGCATATTGAATATACAAATCAGGAACCTGGACGGTTAGAAAACAAGTTTACTAGGATTGAAACCCTGCCACTAAGATGTTTAAGCTTAACGTCTGGGAACATCTGAAATGTGCCCTAAAAGACAACTCTGCTGGCTGATTTAAATCCCTTTCTCTGGGCTCAAACAAGTTTACTGAGATCCATATGTTGACTGAGATTTGATCTGTAAAATTGAAAACTGGATTTTTAAGAACACGGCTTGGATTCTCATGCTTTTATCAAATTCTCCTTTCTGACAATGTGGGGCACGTATCTATCCATTTCTTTCCCAGATCAACTCTACAAGATTTTAACTAGCAAATGGTTCGAAATAATTTGTATCATTTGGCAGTCCTCATGAAAGAAAGCTGAATTCTTCCACTGGATGATTCTGATTTTTGTTCACAATAATGAAATTGGACTCATTATTCGATTATCTCTTTTTAATATTCTAGGGTATTTTTAAGTATCAAACCTGCCTGCATTATCTTTAATGCAAAATAAATAATAACACCTCTCCTTTCCCCATTTCCTTTTTTCCCCGTCCTAAAAAGCTCTTGTTTCTGGTTGCCATGGTGATGGTGCCACTCTGCTATTTGTTTAAGTGGAACACTTTCATCTCACTGACTTGAAGACAGGTGCTAAAGGGCCCAGAAATAATAATTGAAAGCACTGCCTGCTAGCTGGTATAATGGGCCCCTATTCTGTAGCTAAAGGACAGCACCTGTGTTAAGAATAATTGTCCTAATAAGAGTAATGAAAGGATACATTCTCTCTCATCGTAAGTTTTGTTTTATTTTCTCTTTCAGTTGTGTTTTATTTTGTTTTAGAAAAGAGTAGGAGATAGTGCCAGAAGTAAATGTTTAAGACTGAAGTCATTTGGAGAAAAATGCTAGTTCAATTAAAGGGGACCTTTGGAGAAAAAGAAAAGCAGAAGCCTTCCTTTGAGGGAATGTTCCTTTTCTCTCCCAAGATGAGTGAAAAAAGGAAGGGTACCATTTATAATCAAGGAAGGTACTCCCTAAGTTATACCTAGGTTTGTAACTATGGGCAACCCATCCAAATGTATTCTGACATTGTGGCTGCTGTAAATACTGTGGTATCTTCACTCAGAAAGGTCCACGATTTTCCAGTTACTATACAATTGGGCGGTTGGCAGTTGTGCACAACTCTGACATATGAAGCCATAATAAGAAACACTTTTGATGAATTTCAGTTCACAAAGATACTATCCCTCATGAGACAAACACATCTAACTCTAAACAATAAGTTAAGAAATTTAAGTGTTAGGAGATAGATCATTTTTGTATCTGGATTTATTTTTTACCTCTGCTGCTGCTAATACCATCTCAGCAAAACAGCAAGAGCCTAAAGAATGGCATTTGGAAATCAAATATACTGAAATTCCAAGCACCCCAACTAACTCTTTGTATGATCTTGGCAAATGAATTAATGTCTCTGACCAAAGTGAGAAATGTAATCTTAACAAGTCTGTGCTGGGGGTTGTCTTATCAAACTGGACCAGCAGAAAGGAGAGTTATCTTTGCCATTGAAATGTGTAAATATGGGAAAGTCCTCTCATTTCTCTGAGTCACGATATCCTTAGTTGCCAAAAAGGGAGTTAGACAGATGGTGTCTAAGGTTTTTTACCTCCCCGAATTCGATGACTCTTCCTCTATTTTTCTTGGCTATAGAATAACATTTGCCCCTCTTCTTAGCCAAATAAGATGTTAGTTCAGCCTTTGAGAGCTGGAGAGACAATGTGAAGGGGCATTGTGTGGAGCTTCTCATGGCAGGTGCACGCCAGTACTCATTGGAATTTATCCATTTTCTCTTGCACAAAATATTATTTTAATGAAAAAGAAATTTGTCGAACTTCAAACAAACAAACATCATAAAACAAAGTGGGGAGGAAGTTTCCTAGACCTTTCTTGGTCACCCACCTGTGCCAAAGTTAGCCACAATAGCCCATAAACCCACACTGAGTGTGATGAAAATGATTCATTGCTTTTATTTGTATATTTTGCATGTCTATCTATCCTTTAAATATGGAAAGACAATCAGTAAAACCTTTACAAATGTTCCAGATGATTAGAAGATATCTCGTTTTTTAATTGAAAATGCACCATCTAAGCGCACATTTCACTCTTTTTCTTTCCCTTCTTTATTATTTTACCTTGTAGTTGCATAAAATTATCCTCTTTATCTCTTTGGCTCATACCATCCACAAAATACATAAAAGTAAAGCAAGTACATATCCACAGACATTTTATATGTTCCAGGGGTATTAGTCAAATATTTTAAGATTTCAATATAGTCAAAGAATAGTAAAACATTATGCAAAGAAGAAAGTCCCAAAGATAGCTAGGCATTGACTGATCTGCAGGTGTTAACCCAGGCAAGTGAAAGAAAATGTGCCTTCTCTTATGAAGGGCCTGGGCTTCTGAACAGTTGCATGTAAATCATGTCTTCAAAGGTTGATTTAAACTTTCAGTCCACTGGAATGGCATTGGAAATTTAAACATACATTTTCTTTACAGACTAGTGCTGAAGTAGAGATTGCAACCCCTGATAGGCTCAATAATATTTCTGAAAATATACTTGATTTGAAAAGTTGAGAATGAAAATCACTTAAATTTAAGAAAAATGTCATGGCAATATTACAGTCTCTCATTCAAAGTAAAGTAAATATATTCTAGGTCAGCAACTTTTAAGTGTTCTTGATCATGATCTACAATAGGAAATGCATACTATTTAGCAGCCAGATACGTATACATGCATACATACATTGACATACATACCTGGTATATATATACACACACACATATCTATGTGTATATATACATATAAAACATGATTCATAAAGCAATATTTACTCTTGTATGCATGATATATTCTCTATTTTCCCTTCTTTTTCATTTCATTTTTTAAAAAAATTCTTATTGCAGCTCATTAAAATGATTTTACAACTTATTAATATGTCACAAATCTTGGTTGAAAAAAAAAGCTGTAGGTAACTAGTAGGACAACATAAAACATGAATTACATAAATAATGGTCAGAAGCTGAGATTTGGGGAAGCAGACTTGACCCAATGGATAGGGCACCCACCTACCACATGGGAGGTCCGCAGTTCAAACCCTGGGCCTCCTTGACCCATGTGGAGCTGGCCCATGTGCAGTGCTGATGCACGCAAGGAGTACCCTGCTATGCAGGGGTATCCCCCGTGTAGGGGAACCCAACACGCAAGGAGTACGCCCCATAAGGAGAGCCGCCCAGCACAAAAGAAAGTGCAGCCTGCCCAGGAATGGCACCGCACACACGGAGATCTGACGCAGCAAGATGATGCAACAAAAAGAAACACAGATTCCTGTGCTGCTGATAAGGATAGAAGCGGTCACAGAACACACAAAGAATGGACACAGAGAGCAGACAAGGGGTGGGGGGGGAGGGGCAGGGCGGGAGAAAAAGAAAAAAGAAAAAAGAAGCTGAGATTTGGAATATTAAAGACCCAAACCAGGCAACTCATTCAGGTCCATATAGTTAGTGAAAAAGATGAGGATATAAGGTCCCATGAGCGTCCTCTTTAGCTAAATTAAATTAGAGCTTTGTCCATGGTAGGACTCAATAAATACTTGATAAAAAGACTGTATCCCTGGTCAAACATTGTTTAGCTATTTATCTGAACCTTGGGAATAATTCCATAAGTAATTCCATAAGGTCCTATCAGTATGTGATAACCATGTTGTCTAGGTATCAAGTTTTGGAAAGAGTGGCTAGAAAGGACAGGAGGGGGCATGCTTAGTTGTTAAGGAATATCAGAAGAGTGGGGTAGATGTAGAAGTCCTGATTAGCCTGGAATCATGGCAAGAAATCATGGCTAGGACGGAGAGAAGCACGCCTGCCTTATAAGCCAGGTAAGGAAGTAGGCCCTATATTCAGGATTAGTATGGGCAGGGCCTCATGATGTAATGTATTGGAGACAGACACCAGAGAGTTTAGCTTTAGCTTTCTTCCTGGTTCTGGCTTTCTGAGTAACCCTAGGTAAGCCTCTGCACTTTTCTGTTCTTATGCTCCTCATCTGTTTGATTCTAAATTCTTATCCCGGTTCGTCATTTTAAAATCCAGAATATGAGCCTAGGCATAGAACAAAGAGGAGCCAGGTCATTGTCTGGAAGATCAGACTTCAGGAACTCAGGACAGGGGTGAAGATTGGACCTATTAGTCAACACAGACAAGAAATGGGCCCTGAAGGTCAAAGTAGAAGGGGGTCAAAATACAACAAGAGCAAGTGCCAAGAGCAAGAAAATTGGGCCCAAACTGACCTGGTTTAAAACAAGTCTACTGAGTGAAAGGGCAAGATTTAACCAACAGGACGAGCACTGCAAATGGGACACCCCTCTAGGGTGGGCGAAGAGGAGGAGTAAGGTTCATGTTGTTCCCATCTGAGCTGGCCCAAGGAAGGAGGAGCATTATCTCTGCATGACATAATGAATTATTCACAAAAAATTTCAAACACCAAAATTTGGACTACCTAGAAGAGTGCTCTTTAAACAACCAGTGACTCAACCAATCCAATGTCCACATAGAAGAGGTGGCATTGGATTGGGAAAAGTGGACATGGTGGACGATGGGTATGGGGAAAGGCAGGAAGAGATGAGAGGTGGAGGCGTCTTTGGGACATGGAGCTGCCCTGGATGGTGCCTCAGAGGTAATCACCGGACATTGTAAATCCTCACAGGGCCGACTGGATGGAATGGAGGAGAGTATGGGCCATGATGTGGACCATTGTCTATGAGGTGCAGAGGTGCCCAAAGATGTACTTAACAAATCCAATGGATGTGTCATGATGATGGGAACGAGTATTGTTGGGGGGGGAGAGGGGAGGTGGGGGGGTGGGGTTGAATGGGACCTCACATATATATATATTTTTAATGTAATATTATTACAAAGTCAATAAAATAAAAAAAAATAAAAAAAAAATAAAAAAACAACCAGTGACTGACTTTTTGAAAAGCATACTTTTGGATGTATTGCTTAAATTACTTTTTTTGTCTTTACACATGTGCTTTAAATTATATAAAACTTGGACCATCTATTATGGAGATTAATTGACCCAACAGTATGATTGAGGAGTTCATTCATTTATTTATTTATTCACCAAATATTAACTGAGAACTTGTTACTTTCTGGGGCACTGTATTAACCTTGAGGACAGAAAGATTGAATAATATTGAGTCTCTCTCTTCAAGAATTCATGGTCTAGTGGGGAAGATAGACTTATAAATAGATAAATTGCAATACAATGTGATAAGTGCTTTAATAGAGATAAGAAGTGATTAATATAAATGAAAACCAAATTAAGCATATTAAGCTCTTCTAAAAAGAGGGGAAATTTGTTCATGTAAAATATTATTATTAAACTGTATTATTCTTCAATTCTCTAAATGATATTTGAAGATAATGTCCTACTCTTTTCTCTCCCAGCCCCATTAGTTTTCGTTTTTGCTCTTCTGGGTGGATATGTGCATGCAGGCATATGTGGCCTTCATTCTGTGGTTTTGCCTCTACTTCCAGCAAGGTGGCAAAAATGTTTATAATTAATATAGAAACTGTAGTTAATACCTTAAAACAGCAAAATGTTTTCTTTTTTTCTACCAACCCTAGTCCTCTTTTGGAAAATTGAAATATGTTAATAGAGACAACAGAGCAGAGAAGAGAAATGTGAAAGGAATGAAAGCAGGATGAATGACAATAACAATAATAGCTAATACTTATTGTGTGTGTTTACTCTGTGCCAAAAACTGTCCTAACTCCAATACATATTTTAATTCATTAAATCCTAACATCAATCATATGAGAAAGATATTTTCACTATTTCCATTTTAGAGATCAGGAAGCTGAGGTTTAATTAACTTGCCCAAATTAACATAACACAACCAGGAAATGCTGAGTCAGGAGTTGAACCCAATGCCAGGCTGCAGACTCCACAATTTTAACAACTGCACTAGGCAATGCTGTAAATGTTACTCCTCTCATACCTTTTTCTTGGAAAATCCTGAAGTGATATTCATATTAAATATCTATTGATAGAATAGAATACAGCCAGCAGGAGAGGGAAATGAAAGAAAAAATGTAACATCTTGCTGCTGCTTCTGTAGTTTTTGCTTAGCTTTTCTCGTAGGTGGCATAAATCAAGAAAGGGCTGGCATTTTTAAGAATAGTAAATGTCTACTTAATATGCTTCCAGGTTTGTATGCTTTTTTTTTTTTTTGGTAGAAATCTTCCTACCCAGCACCCCCCAGCCCAAGTGTAAGAGGGAGAATAGCTTTCGACTTTTGTATCCTGCTAGAACAATACATTAATTTAGAATAGGTTCACTTTAAAAGAAATAACTATAATGCTAGTTGTATTTCATTCTGTTCATGCTCAATTTCTCCATAATCACAAATATTAATTAAATAGCTGCATTCTCCCAACTTTACTGAAGAAAACTGAGGTACCAGGCAGTTAGGTGACTGACCCATCACGTGAAGGTTGTTGTCAATTTGCAGTGAGAAGGGAATGAAATAGATAGGTCCTCACTAATATCTTATTGCTCTGATTCAAAACAAAGCCCTTTCCTTCAACTGGTAGTAAAAGTGTTTAAAAACTGGTACATACACACCCGTCTGAGATCCTACTGGATGTACCATTGCTGTGTTACCAGCTTTTTCTGGTAACAATATGCAGTTCTCTTCTGCTGTGCTTCCTCTGCTCTTGACTTCTTACCTAGATGTGAAAAAGTTGTGCCCTGACACCCAGGCACTGACCCTTCCTTGGTTATTAGTTTGTAGGAGCCACTTGAGGTCCATGATGCCTGACAGTTATTGTCATACTTTAAACTGGAAAAGGGTTTGGAGATCATTCAGTTACCTTGTCTTCCCCATTCAATCACTAAAGAGGGTGAGACCAGAGCATCTGCTGTGAAAAGTAGACCTCTTTCCCCTGATCCCCTCAAGTGCTGACAGTAATGATAGGAAGACTGCAGGGCTATCAGGAGGCCTCTGGGCTTTCATCTGTCCTTTTTACTTTCTTCTCTCTAATACCAAATGTCATTGGGGTAGTTTCCTAACCTGATAATCCTGCTAATGAAAAAATCCTGCCAGCTAATGGGAGTGACTTCACTGTGGTAGAGTGAAATCAAAGACTATGGTATGTAGTGCCTCTGTTACTATGTGGTCTTGTGATCTTGGGCATTTGGTTTTATCTCTGATTTTCAGTGTCCTCATCTGCAGAAAGGGGATAATATCTGTTACATACGTACAGGGTTTGTGGGGATTTAATGAGATAACCACAAATAGCTAATAATAACCACAAAGACTCCCATGTTTTTATCAAAAATCTTTCATTTATTTTTCATTGCTTCTGTGATAAAATCCCCTGTCCTTACTATGGCCTCTATGACCTTGAATGATTTCTATTGCCTGCCTTTCTGGCTTTATCTGCCCCCTTGTTCTATTAAGTCCAGGTGTTCTAGAATTCTTTAAATTCTTCTAAAAGTCTGTGTTCTCTTCTGTTTTGGGGTCAGCTACTTCCTCTGCCTAAAATTGTCCCCTCTTCCATTCCTTTACCCAGCTACCTCAGCTATTAGGACTCAGCAAACCTGTCATTTCTTGGTGCTTCAGGCTTGGTTGGGTCACCTGCTCTATACCCCTAAGGTACCATTCTACTTTTTCGTAGTACTCATCATTCTCCTGCCTATCTGTTTACTATCTCTCCTCTACTCTAAATTGTAGCATCAGGAAGTTAGACTCCTTGACTGTCCTCTAAACTTCTGTATTGCCAACACCTCATTAAATATCTGACACCTAGTATCAGGATGTCTGTTAACTCTTTGAATAGTTATGTATGCATATAAACATAGCTTTTATATAAATATTTAAAGGTATTAGACAAATTTTAGTTGGCACCCTTCTGATTGTCACATATACCTATAGAATAAGACTGAATTAGTAGACCTGACCCGCATAAATTAAATAAATGATTGCTGAAGATCTCTGGCAGCTGTTGGTTAATACTCTTCTTGCTGTAGCACTTACTAAGGACAAAAGGGCATCATTGCATTAATTTTTCCACTCCTCCAAAAAATTAGAGGTTAGATTTCTCAAATATTTCCAAGTCCTGTGTATTAATGAGTTGGACTCATTCTACTTCAACTCCTAATCCCATGGAAAACCTCATTCAGCAACACTGTCCAACCAACCAAGAAGTTCTTATGACTGTATCCCAGGTCCTATCTCCTTTAAATTGATGGTTTCAAAATAATAGGAGTGTGTATCAATGTAAGTTCCAATCTTAGGTCAAGTCATATTCCAGCAACTTTGTCCTTCTATCAGTTTATTTTAAGCCTGACATGAAACATGACAAATGTTGCTAGCAGTCTACACTGCGTAGTTGTGCATGACTTCACTCAGTAAGAATAATTTTAATATGCACCATAGATTACCTAATGAAATGATCCTTTGCCACCCTTATTATCTGAATAGAGTTGAATTTCATTTCTTTGTAGTATATTGGATATTTATGAAAATAATTCACTTTCTCAGAACCATTTACTTGGGTTTAATACAATACTGGTTTGGGGTGTGATTTTCATGCTTATGCTTCATTCACATTTAACACATTTTGATGCTTTGGGTTCCATTTCCCAGTCAAATACATGAACTGCAGTAAAATAAATGAAGTGAAAGTTTATTTAAAAGTTTGGTTTATTTGTATCCAAAGAGATTCATGTGAACTAATTGAACAATTGAACATACAAGATAATAGATTAATCCTTCTAAATGCATGATTGTTGTATGCTGCCTTGTTGCTAACCCCACCCCCTGCAACATCCTCACCATTTCATCAGATGGATAGATGGATCCTGAACTTACCTTTTGCTAGTCCTGTCAACTACCACATTACCTAGGCACCTTGGGTTGCTCTGCTTTCAAAGAAAAATGATACAGTTCAAAGAAAAACCAGAAATCTTTCAAAGAAAAATGATACACTTAAAATATATATGTAACTATGGAGACTCTTTTCACATGAACTGCCATACCTTTGAGAGAGCCTCCTGAAAAGCTGCCTGTTGTTAGTTGGCAAAACCAGGTCATTGAACTCTGAATCCATGTTTCCAGAGGGTTGAATGTGTGTGTGTGTTTATTTGTCTGCACTTGGATTTCTAAAAGTAATTATTCAGGTACTCTGATTTATCTGTCTCTCTATAATTTTAGATCTTCTCTGATTGTTTGAAACTCAGTTTTGTTGACTTGAGTTTATACTTGAAAGCAAACTATAGTTATATAAAATGTCTTCTTCAATTCAGAGATTTTTAATTTACAGCAAAATTTTAAAGATAAACATAATTTACCTTTTGAATAGAAAATAATATTTGCTTGTTAAATAACTCTGGGAACACTTTCTTTCCCTAATAAGGGTTGTGTTCACACAAGATAAAACCACAAAGGAAGATGTTAGCAAAAAGAAAAAAAATTAAAAGCAAAAGAGAATCTTTTCAATTGGCATTTTTTGAGACTGTGCTTAATTTTGGCTGCTAGGCCTTTTTCATGTAAGTGCCTCTCAGCTCAGCTTTTTTCTGCTTCTTTCTTAACCCCTCCTTCCTTGAGATTAACTTCCTTTGTACTGCCATTCCAACCCTCTACACCAGGCAGAGACAGGTAATTTTTCCTCTGGGTTCCCACAGCTTCCTTTCTCACCTGTGTTACATTATTTTGCTATTTGCATTGTTTTCTGTTTTTCATGTGTATCTGCCTTTCTAAACTTTGAGTATCTTGAGAACTGGAAGTGGCTTTTTTTTCAAATTAATATCCACATGCTTATAACAGAGAGTGGTACATAATGGGCTTTCAAACTGAGTGTCTTTGTACATCTTTGATGAATAAAAAAAAATTAATAATTTGTATTTATGGAACTCTTTGAATTCTGATTCTGTTATCCTTTCTAGTTTGGTGTCACATATATATTTATAAGCATTCTTTCCCTGCTATATTCATGCCATTTATAGATACAGACATAGGCAAAAAACGGATATAGATATGGATATGAAGATGGAGGATATGAAGATATAGATATGGATATGTGTGTGTGTGTGTGTGTGTGTAGAGAGAGAGAGAGAGAGAGAAAGAGAGAGAGATAAGTATGTTCCATGAAACATCTTGGGAAACATCCCTTCAGTCTACATTGCATCCTTGATCAATGCAACTTTTTGTCAGGAAGGGGTGTTAAATGTTTCAATTAATCAGGCAACTATTAGTCAGGAACTAGTCTCCAGAACACAGTCTCTATCTTTCCATATGTTTTTTCTTATACTTGGCTGAAATAAGGATACCTCAGATCTAAAGTCTTCCCCTGATTTGCTGCTTTATGGAAAACAAAAGTAAGTTTAATTCCATCATAGCTAGTAATAGACCCTTTCTTTCGTAAGTTCTCATAGATAATCTATCTTCCTGTGCATTAAAAAATTGTGCCAGAAATATACATTAAATTCACCAATCCATAATTTTTCCCATTTCTTAAAGTTGGTATTTTTGTCCCACTTTAATTCTCTATGATTTACTGCCCATTCTTTTGCATTCTTGCAATAAAATCTCTCTGGGCCTGGATACTTGAAGACATTTAAATTGCCCAGGTAATAATTTACTACCACCTCATCTGCCAGAACTTTAATTTGTTTTTACAATGTTTATCCTACTCCTTCTACTGGGAAGATTTAGTTTCTTGCTAGAGAAGATGGCTGTAACACAGGAATTGAAAAGCCTGGCTTTCTCCTTTCACTTGTTGCTTGTTCACTATCTTTGCTAAGCCTCGAGCTTTTCTGAATAAACCTCACAAATACAAGCACCTTTTCTTATTGATTTTAGGATATTTCATGATTCTCGCCATAAGTCTTCTTCATATTATGTTTGCATGTTCACAATACATTTGTTATTTACCTATTTTCACATGTCTCTCTTTTCATCTTTTATTGCGTTCCTTTTAATGAACATGAGTTCTTTGTGTTATTGTATCAATTTGATTACATCTTTCTTTTTCTGAAAACTAATTCAAATTTTAATTTCTATAATTTCTTATTTCCTTTTGTCAAAATTATTTTAAACAATTCTGATTTGGATTTTGAGGGGGGAGTTCTATGCTAAATCTGGATACAAATTTACTCTTTTGGGAAACTTAACCTTGTATGTGGGTCCAGCTTTGTTTACCTGTGACAAGAGACTTGATGGAAAGCATTCAGTACCCTGCCTTGTTAGGCTCCTCAGGTTTTACAGAGTGTCAATGCTTCTCTCAGCTGTCCTACTTGTTATATACCCTACACAAGCCTGTTTTTATTTGGGAACAGAAAAAAGCTTCCTTCCAGATACTCTTCATGAAGTATAAATTCAAACTCAGTATCCTTTCATGATTTTAAAGACTGAAAAGAGAAAAATAATCATTGTGAAGGGTTTTGTAAGGTATCCATTCTTATAGATAATCTATATTTACCTCTGGATCAAACTTATATGTATTGTTTTAATTAAATTCTATTTTGATATAACATCATGTCTCTAAGGAACATCATAAGAAACATCTCAAATTCATTGATTGCTTAATTTAAGAATATTGTTGAGTCTCTTGTTATATTTCTATGTCCTCCAAATAAGCTACTTCTGTATTCTGTATCTAGAAGAGTTATAATTTTCATGTAAACTTGTAAAAGCCTGTTTTCCTTTTACCAGGAAAGATAAGGTCCAAATTTGTGGCTTTCATTAAAACAGCGTGCAATATATCCAGTGTAATTTTTCTGTAAATGTAAATCTAAAACCTCTCTAAAAATAAAGTTAAAAAAAACAATGATAGAACATCCCCCCCACCACCAAAAAAAGCGTGCAGTATAGGAATTCATGCTGTGTGTTTTAGGAATTAAATTCATTTCAGTTTCATACTTACCCATATTTGCTATGTCTATATCTTCATAAAACATCTCAAATTATTTTTGACAATAGGCAAGATAAAAACAAAATAAAATAAGATACAATAAAATTAAAAACTTCCCTTCATTTCTTCATCCTTCTATTACAAAATCACAATGGCATTTTCTCCAAAGATCTCATTGCTTCTTCTAGCCCAATCCAGGTTTTTGTTGGTTAGAACTGAAACAAGACTAACATATTCCCTTGTTGATTCTTCTACCTTCATCAAGTCTTGTCAAGAATTTATCAGATGCTCCTTTTTTGGTACAATGGAGTTTTCAGCAGAAAGTATAGTTTATTGAAGAGTCTCATCATTACTCTATTTAGCTGTGTGTTAGTCCTATAATCTGTATCCCATATGTGTGCTGCTCCCATAACAACATCACTTCAGTTGTTTTTCCTTCATTTTTTTCAACCTCAACTAATTATGTGATATGGAATAATTACAAAACTAGAAAGCAAACAAAACAATTCATTTACTTCTTTAAAATGCACATTTTATATCTTTGATGTTTGCTTTGGAGAAGAGTCTAAATATTGAATTCACAAAGTGTACTCTATAAGGCATCTTAAATGAGCAAAACATTTAAATAAATTTTCTCAATAATCCAAATGGCTTTTCAATTCTGAAGTAGTTAGATATTAGATTTAGTCTGATCTCGTTTTTCTCCTTAAAATTAGATAAGTTTAATAGAGTGGCAAGGATCTATAGAGTATATAGGCAGTACCTAATAAAAGAAAACAGACCAATATACCAAGCCCTCAATATTAATGCTTGTACTTATGAATCTTGATTCTTATAAAATTGAAACTTAGCCTAATAATTTCTGTTGCCTAAGAGTTACTTCCTCAAAACCTCCTGTTATTCAAATATGGCCTCTTTTTAAAGCCAAACTCAACAAATAAACTCACTACCTTCCCCCCGGCATGGGGCATGATTCCTGAGGATTAGCCTCCCTGGCACAGAGGGATTAAAAGCAATTGCCAACACAGTGATGCTTTGGGATAAAGACCTAGACCAAGAGAGGAAACATTAAATACGAAGGAGTTCTTATGGCTAAGAGATTTCAAAGTGAGTTGACAGGTCATGCACATTTCAGGAGGATCTCACTAACTGTCTCAGGAAACAAAGCCTCAAACAGAGATGTTCCTGAGGGCTCTGGAGAATACTGGATGCTATAGGTAAGCAGACAAACCTATGAAATCTGCACCCCATTGGTGGGCCTATTTGGAATATATGATAACCTATTTTCCCAATTTAAAAGGGTTAGACTCATTTATAATTTCCCTATACATGATTTTCTATCCCTTTTATTTGAACCTATAATTAGTATATGTCCCAGAGACATAAACCTTTGGTATGTTCATATGCCAGTTAAGTCCTGAATCTCAGCAGAGTTACAAACCACACTTATTCTCCATTTCATCAGACTCACCCAGTACAACAAAAGGATGATGATGGGCAACCCCCATCCCAAATAAGAAAGAGTATCTATAACTGTAAGCAAAACAGTTCCTTCCATCTTCTCCACAATATCTAAGACCACTCTCAGTCTGAAGCAGAAAAGGACATCACCCCAAATCCACAAGACTGAGGAATGAACAAACATAATGGGGGAATGCAACCATGGACCAAAGTAGACATTATTATTGTAATAATAGAAGAATTTGTATTATTGATATAAAGGTAGTGGTTACCAGAGGTTCTAAGGGAAGAGGGGAGGAAGATAAGGTGGAACATGGGACATTTTTAGGGCATGGGAATTGTTCTGCATGATATTGCAATGAGATACAGGCCATTATACATTTTGTCAAAACCTATTAAATTGTGTGGTGCAAAGTGTAATTCACAATAAAAACTATAGACCTTTTTGAGTAGCAATGCTTCAATATTTGTTCATCAGTTGTAACAAATGTACCACATTAATGTAAGATGTTATTAATCAGGAAAAATGTAAAATAGTGGGAATCCACTACATTTTCAGGGTAACTTTTCTGTAATATAAAACTTCTTTGAAAATGGAGCTTATTATATGAAAAAAAAAATAGGTGAGTTTATTTATACATGATGCATTCTTTCTCTTTCATAATTTAGGAGAATTAATATTTAATATTTGATTTTAAAGGTTCGTGTTAGGTGCAATCCCTATTCCCATTAATTAACTGCATTGAAACAACCCCAGTTCAAGACTTCCTTGAAAATCTTCACACTTCCCTCAGTTCAGGCAGGAAAAAGAAAAAGGAGCCAGAGAGAAGTACAGAAAGAGGAAAGGGAACAAATGAAGGCAGCAGTCCTATTCATAATTGTCCAATGTGATGCCCTTAACTATTTATAGGCCAATTCTGAGGACAAGTCCCAACAAGAAGGTCAGCAATGCTTTTCACTCATTGAAAACATCGTTGGACCCCAAAGGGGAATGAGAAACAACAATCATTTGAGTGCAAGTGTCTTCATAAATATAACTTTTGAATGTATATTAGTATAAACATATCTGTATTGTTATAGTCATCTCATAGTCAACCTTTTAAAAACTGAGAGATAAAGTCATGTTCTACTAATTGCTGCTACTATTGTTTTAAGACAATAGACAACATGTGTGGCTGAAACTTGTAGTTTCAGGATGAAACTTAGCACTGGATGTCTTTGAGTTTGGACAATCAAACTAAAGCTTTAAGACTTTTTGACACTGTGAAGTAACAATTGTATGAGGAATCAAAGGATAAAAAATTCATTGAAAGCGAGGGTTGGCTCATGTATTTTAAAGGCAGGTTTGCCTTGAATATATTAATATTCAAGGTGAAGCTGCTGGAGCTTTAGTATAAGATGGCTACTAAAGAAATAAAACAAGAGCAACTTTCTGTTTTCAAACCCAGTTGGAGGACAGCTTTGTCTTTAATTTCTGTGTCTGTTGCAGGGAAATATACAGTGAGAAAGAAGAGGACCACAAAATATATATCTGAATTATTTTCTCTAATCTACAACAAATGATACAAATTCTCTCCAAAAATGGTTGTGAAAATCTCCCCAGAAATGTTTTGCTGAATGTTAGTAATTCAATAGAGATGGCTTTTAAATAGCTTTAGTTTCTTATTTGTTGACATGAAAATAAGGCAAGTATTACAGGAAAGATTATTAGTTACTAAGTATTTATTACCTATATCACCTTAACTATATTTGTTTGTGATTTATTAAGGCTCTGGCCTGTGTAATTCAATCTGAACAAAACTGTATGGAGACTTCATTGAACTTTTCTAAAATAGATATTTTGGTATAGCATATATATTGCAAGCTTGCCAGCTCAGTTTTGGAATTTCATCAGATACCATTCATTTTTATTGCTGCAGAAAGATTTTTTTTTTTTAATTTAAGACAAATTTTATTTCCGGATTATGCCACCAAGGCTCCAAAAATCTCTGAATTCCAGCATATTACTAGAACAAACTCAAACCCAAAGTGGGATGTTGTATCTTTACCTTTGAGTGTTCATGGGCATGTATCTGAGAGGTGTGTGTGTGTGTGTGTTTGGCACCTTATTGAAGCATTTTATGATAGGATATTTTGCTTCATATAAGCAACAGTTTTAATCCATTTCCATGAGCTATGTAAGATTTCCATAATTTATTGTCAAGATAATGGAAAATACAGTTCACAGGTGGGAAAGGTCACACAACTTATTTTCCAAACCATAACAAAATACAGTCCCCTCCAATTAGGAAACCATTAGTTGTTTTGTTTGTCTTTTTGTTTTGTTTCTTTTTTAAATAATTTCTTTCTCTTTATTGTTTTTCTCTATCTGATGAGATACTGTCATCATAGTTTCCTTTACTGTCTTTTTTACCCCCCACCTCCACCCCATCCCCCCGTGGCTTTTTGCATGCTGGCTGCTCTCTGTGTCCATTCACTGTGCGTTATTCTGTATCAGTATTATTTTATTTCCCCTCCCCCCTTGTGGCTTGCTGTCTGCTCTCTGTGTCCATTTGCTGTGCGCTCTTCTGTGTTTCTTTTGCTTGTCCCTTTTTTGTTGCATCACCTTGCTGAGTCGGCACTCTGTGGTGTCTGCGGGCTGGGTCGTGCTCCATGGGGTCTGTGGGAGGATCAGCTCTCTGCAGCAGTGCAGGTGAGCCTGCCTTCACGAGGAGGCCTGGGAGGTGAACCCAGGGCCTCCCATATGGTAGACGTGAGTCCAACTGATTGAGCCACAGTTGCTTCCCAGGAAACCATTATTTTTTAAAAACTTTCCTTACTCTTTTTTGAAATGAGTACATGCATACTATGCTGCTGTAAGAAGAAATGAAATTGAGACACATATGATAATATGTGTGAACCTTGAGGACATTATGTTAAGTCAAATAATCCAGGCACAAAAGGACAAATATTGTATGGTCTCACTAATGTGAACTAAACGTGATAATGAGCACATGGAGTTAAAACCTGTACTATAGGTTATTAGGAGATGGGATGAGAACTGAGAAGGGATACTGATGCCTAATGTGTGTAGAATTTTCAATTAGCTGCAGAAAGATTTTAACTTTGCTGTTGAGTTACAGTTTCTAGGATAACTATCAATGTTGTTTAAAGGAATTAGCTTCTTTCTAGTGCATACACTGTAGTTAATAAAGCATGATTGTATCCATAGTGATTAAGGCCATAAAAATATAATATGCTATTAAATTCAACATCTCATGTAGATGCAAGGTCAAAGTTGAAAAATGAATCACTCAGAAGCCCCCCAACTCTAGTATTATAAGCGCTAAGACAAAATGCCCTGTGCATTTAAAAAATAAATTCCATATATTTTGATAAACATTTACCAGGAAAGGAAGAGAGTAAATGCAAAATGTGAATTTATATATGTAGGAGTCTACATGAATAGAGTATCACATATTAATAATGTTGGGGAAAAAAGTGTTTTGGCTTGCTAAATGCTCAGTTTTAATGCTGCTTGGATCCATTATTCACTCTTTATTGTTCTACTTAGAAAAAGTCAGTGAGCAATTGAAGAGGAAATGTACAAAAGAAAGCCACACAAGGCCACTTACTAGAAAAGAAAACATGTTTTATTATACTTTTCCCCAAATTAGTTCAGGATTCATTTCCTACCAACCATCATGATTTGGGGACACAATGGTCACCATTAGTGGTAGTCATCACACTCCATTACAATGATATATTCCCTTGCTTTACTCCTACACGCTGATGAACCCTCTGAGGGAAGAGACTATCTTTGTATCCTAACACCTAGCTCAGTGCTTGGCACACATAATCAGCCGTGGATGTGTGGTTGTTCGATCTATGAACAAATACTGGAATATGTGCCTGTAGGGATGAAAGCATGGACTTAACAGAATGTAAAGTGTTGCTGAGCGGGGAGGTCTCAGTCTCGCTCAGGCCCAAGAGTCGGGGGGCGGTCAGCTCCTACCAAACTGCCGGCGGGGGGTGCTCCAGGGATAGAGCACCGGGGCTCTCCAGGCGTGGGGGACGCGCGGTTAGGAAAGAACCACGGAGACCGCCTGAGCACAGGAACAGGTCTGCTTTATTACGGAAGTACACTTAGCTATATAGGGTTGGGTAGAGGGAGGGGCGTGATGAAGGGAGGGTTGGCTAAGGGGCGGCTGTGGATAGGCTGAAGCTGATGGACAGACCTGAGGTAAGCAGTTACTGGGGAAGAGGGCGGATTGTAGGTTGGCAATATGGGCGGGACTGGCGGGAAGGACGGTGGGGGCTGAAAGGGGAGGAGGGGTGGAGAAAGGCGGCAACAATTGTTCCTTTTGTTTTAAAAAGAAATTGAAGCAACAAGTTTTGGTGCGCACGGTGGGTGTGAATGGCTCGGCGTGCGCAGCAACAAAAGACAAGGATTAGGAGGAAGAGGAGGAGGAAAAGGAGGTTATAGGGACGGGCACGGGGATAAGACGAGGGGTGGGGGGAGACCACGAGGACTGGCCGGTCGTGAGCGGACAAAATAGCATCTGGCCAGGATGCATGTGCCTGCCATTAGGGTCGGCGTACGCTGGCGCCTGGCGCGCGCCGAGCCTTGCCAGCGAAACGGGCCTGTGATGCCCCTGTACCCCTCACCCGAGGGGGAGGAGTAGTTGGGGAGAAGTAAGGAGAGGAAGACAAGAAGCTATAGGCGTGCGGTCTGGAGTAGGTGGCGCGGACGGAAGGGGCGTGGTGGACGGCTGGGGGGGGACTCAGCAGTGGCGAGGTGTTGGTAGTGGACTTGTACAAAGGAGCTGAACACTGCATTGGCTTGGTCTTTGGCAAGGCGGACTATCCTCCTGATGGCCCAGGGGCCCACGGTGAGGGCTAAAAGGATAATGATAAGGGGGCCTAGGAATGGGAGCAAGTACGGGAGGAGAGAGTGAAAGAGTGTAGAGGAGTAGCTCGCGTTGTCGCGTTCTCTTTGGCTTCGCTCCAGGCCTTCGCGGACCTTTTGTAGGCTATCTTCTGCGAGGCCGGTGGTATTGGCGTATACACATTCTTCTCCAAGGGCGGCACAGAAGCCCCCTTCTTTGAGCAGGAAGAGGTCAAGGCCGCGGCGGTTCTGGAGAACGACCTCAGAGAGAGAGTTAAGGGAGTTTTTTAGATGCTCAACAGCTTCTTGGAGATAGGTAATATCTTGATCGACCGCCTGCCGGAGGGAGGAGAGAGAGGCGGATTGCGTAGCAAGGGCGGTGATCCCTGTGCCTGCTCCAGAGAGACCTAAAAGGGTGGCGACGGTAAGGACAGCAGTAACAGGCTCCCTTTTTTGAATGTGGGAGGAGAGGTGTCGGGCATGGAGAGAGAGGAAGAAGTCGTCGTCTCCATGGAAAAGGACTCGTGGGGCGAGGAAAATAAGTAGGCAGGTTTCCTTAGAGGCATTTAGGGTGGCGACGTTGAGGCAGGGGGTTAATCCCGTGGAGGTACAAAGCCACTGGGAGGTGACTTCCTTGGCATCTACAGGCCAGACAATGGTGTGTGGCAGGATGCCATACGTTTGTATGGAGAGAAGTAATAGGTCAGTGGCCAACGCGATCCAGGCCCTTGTAAAAGGGCAGATTTTCGGGAGTTTGCTCTTTGACGTATGCAGAAAAAGGAGAGGGCCATCTTGCCACAAGAGACCTGTGGGAGTGATTGGCGTTGGCAGAACTAAAGCCAAAATTGGAAGGTTAGGGGAGAACCGCTCCAGGCGGCACTGCTGCAGAGCGGCGCTAACTTGCTGGACGACTTCTCGAGCAGCAGGAGTGATGGTGATGCTGCGGGTGGCTGCAGTTGGTGGGCTGTCTTTGGTCTGCAAGAGCTCGAAGAGGGGTTGCATCTGTGCTGTTGTGATGGGCAGCGCCGAGCGAAGCCAATTGATTTGTCCACAAAGTTGTTGGAGTTCAGTCAGCGTCATCTTGTGAGAGACATGAATTTGTGGGCTTGTGGGCTGAATGAACCGATGAAAATGAAAGCCTAGGAATTGAAAAGGAGGCTGGAGGTTTATTTTGTCAGACTGCACAGTAAGCCTGAGGCTGGAGAGGTTTGTTATTATCGCCGAGAGCAGATCATTGAGGAGCGCACTGGAGCTCGCTGCTAAAAGGAGGTCGTCCATGTAGTGGAGGATGTATGTGTGCTCCGGATTGAACTTGGAGTGCAGCGGCTCAACAGCATGGTTGACATACAGTTGGCACATAGTCGGGCTGTTGCGCATGCCTTGAGGCAATACTTGCCATTGAAATCGCTGAGCTGCGCCTTGGTTGTTGATGGTGGAACCGTGAACGCGAATCGTGGACAGTCCCGGGGGTGAAGAGGAATAGAGAAAAAGCAGTCCTTGATGTCAATGGTTGCCGCGTGAAAATGCTGGGGGACTGCGGTGGGATGCGGGCATCCTGGTTGAGGTGACCCCATAGGCTTAATATGTTTGTTGATCTCACGGAGGTCGTGGAGAAGGTGGTATTTGCCGGTGTTCTTCTTGCTAATGACAAAGACTGGTGAATTGTAGGGACTAGTGGACGGCTCTATATGCCCTGCTTGTAGCTGCTCTTCGACGAGGGCAGAGAGAGCCTGCAGTTTGTGAGCTGGCAAGGGCCACTGCTTGACCCAGATGGGCTCCTCTGTGTCCCATTCCAGAGGGATAGGGTCAGGTTTTGAGATGGGAGCAGTGGCCCCTAGAAGGGGAGGGGCAGCGCAGCTGAGAAGGCTTCTTTGGTGATTCGGGCCTTTAGCTGGCTGAGAACATCTCTCCCCCATAAGATGGTTTGGACTGACAAGAGGACGAGTGGACGAATTTGGCCTTCGTGGCCTTCTCGGTCGCTCCAATGCAGAGGCTGGGATGCTTTCCAGGAGGCAGCGGCTCCTGTGGCGCCGATGACTTGAGGGCTGGTTTCGAGGGGCCAGTGATTGAATGCAGCGATCTCAAAGGGAACACAGGAGACTTCAACGCCAGAATCCAGAAGCCCATCAAGCCATTGCCCATTAATCTTAAGCTCTAATGAGGGTTTCTGGCAGCGTGTGATGGGCATTGTCCACATTATGGCTTGGGAATTTTTCTGGGGGCCTCTTGAGGGTGGGGCTGAGGCCTGCCCCGCTGGAAGTTTAAAGGCTGCTGGCAACCTTGGGCGGAACGGCAGTTGCGGGCCCAGTGATATCCTTTCCCACAATGCAGACATGGCGTAGAAGGGCCCCTTGGCCGTCGCATCGGCGGGTCTGAGCGAGGCGCTGGGCCTGGCTGGGAGCACTCGCGGACGAAGTGGCCGGGCTGGCCACACCGAAAGCAGACGGAAGTGGAGGTGGATGAAACAGCCATGGCAGACGCAAAGGCAGCGGTGAGCGCTTTGACTTGCGGGTTGACGTCGCGGCAAGCAAGGACCCACTCGTGCAGAGCTTTATCACGTATGGGAAGGACTACGGCTCGGAATGGTGCAAGACATCCGTCTATGATAAGTTCTTTGGCCAGCGCAAACTGGGCATCCTCGCTGGAAATCTTCCACTGACAGGCTTCCAGGACGCGGGCGACAAATGCTGGGAAAGTCTCATTAGAGTCTTGAAGCAGTTGCACGAGCTTGGTGGGCTGCTTGGTGGAGACTAGAGAGAAAGACCGCTGGACGAGGACTTTTACCCGGTGCCAAAACCCTGGGTCAATTTGGAGGTAAGAACGAGGGTCTGCATAATTTTTGGTGCCCGTGTATGCATCGGAGGGATCGAGGATGCCGGCTTGGGCATTTTCCACGATTTGCCGGTCAACAGCCGCTTGGTAATGGGCGCGTCATTCAATGAATTGACCCGGCGTTAAGATGGCACGGGCTAGTGCAATCCAGTCATATGGGAGAACGAGATGGGTCCCCAACTCCTCAAGTAGTTGCTGCGCATAAGGGCTGCCAATCCCGTCTTCCTTTACAGCTTTGCGGAGGGTTCTGACCTCTTCCGCTGTAAAGGGTAGCCAAGTTTGGGGTTGCTGTGGCGTAGGCTGCGGATTCAGCGGATACAGCTGAGGGGTTTGAGAAGGTGTGGCACCGGGGACCGATGGAGCAGCCAAGGCAGGTGAAGGACTATTGCCGTACGGCGGCAGCAAGGGATAAGCGGAACACGGGTGAGAAAATGGCGGCTTAGCGGCTTCCGGGCGACAACAAGATGGCGGCAGGACCCTTCCAGGCGCCGGCCAAGATGGCGGAGCAGCCACATCCGGCAGCGGACAAAATGGCTCGAGGGGCGTTTCCGGTTTAGCAGAAGATGGCGACCATGCAGTTTCCGGGCCTGAACCGGATGCTGACTGGGCAGGAAGAGGCAGGTAGAGGCGGGAGGAGGAGGACACCGGTGGAGAAGAAGCCGGATGTGCGCCATCTTGGGCAGAAGTGGGGGAAGAAGGCGGAAGTCCGCCATCTTGGGGAGCGGCAGGAGTGGTTTCTGTCTGCTGCAGGGAGCTCGGGTGGGGAGGTTCGCGCTCGAGAGCAGCAGCAAGTTGGTTAGACAGAGAGTCAGTGTCGGCGGACTCATCAGGATCACAGTCTAGAGGCCGTTTGGGAGAAGCTTCATAAACGGCTTCGGTCGGAGCGCCAAGGAGACAGGCGTGAATGGCAACGAGAACGGGTAAGAGGCCTGTTGGGAAGGTGCGTTTCTCGTGCTCCATGGCAGAAGTGACTCGATCTATGAGTCGCGAGTATGTGTCCAGGCTCCAGAGTTGGCAGGTGGCGAGCCACGGATTAAAAGGGAGCAAGAGATCCCAGTACTTTTGGAGCTGCCGCAAGGAGACGCGGACTCCATTGGCATCGAGCAGGGCAGCGAGGGCTCTGACTTGCGGTGCCTGACGCAATGACAAAGAGGCGCCCATGACGGGATAGGGATGGGACGACGGCGAGGGGTCCCTTGGGGCTCGTCCGGGCGAGGGGTCCCTACCTGGAGAGGAGGACGATCACAGCAGCAGCAGCAGCAGAGAGGGGCCGGGGGAGGAGCTGCCCCACGTTGGGCGCCAGTTGTTGCTGAGCGGGGAGGTCTCAGTCTCGCTCAGGCCCAAGAGTCGGGGGGGGGGTCAGCTCCTACCGAACCGCCGGCGGGGGTGCTCCAGGGATAGAGCACCGGGGCTCTCCAGGAGTGGGGGACGCGCGGTTAGGAAAGAACCACGGAGACCGCCTGAGCGCAGGAACAGGTCTGCTTTATTACGGAAGTACACTTAGCTATATAGGGTTGGATAGAGGGAGGGGTGTGATGAAGGGAGGGCTGGCTAAGGGGCGGCTGTGGATAGGCTGAAGCTGATGGACAGACCTGAGGTAAGCAGTTACTGGGGAAGAGGGCGGATTGTAGGTTGGCAATATGGGCGGGACTGGCGGGAAGGACGGTGGGGGCTGAAAGGGGAGGAGGGGTGGAGAAAGGCGGCAACAGTAAAGTGCTCTGGGCAGTACTCTAAATTTGAAACTGTTAGATGTTGCAGAATTTTCAGATATTAAAAATATTTTCTTACAGTTTTTCTTTTTAAAATATAGTTTAGTTGAAAAAATGTACTTCCATTTTCTCTTTGCCCAGCTGCCATCTTATCAAATGGAAAATTCTTAATCTCATCATCTCCAGGAGAAACCCCCTCCATTGTGACCATGCTAATTAGCCTGGATCTCAGTCAGCTATCTTCTGTATCCTACAGAGTGATGATCAAACCCATGATGCACTGATATATTCTTGCACCATGTTTTGTTTTGGTTTGGTTTTTGTTTCCAGTAAATAATGATTTCTTTTCTATTTACCAAAATTCAAGGAAGAAGCAGGGCATTTCATGGGTCTCTTGGCCTGGGCAGCATTTTCAACTATTGTCTTCAATGAATAACACACTCTTAGGACCTGGATTGTCATTATATTTGCATTTACACTTACTCTCGCTGAACAACACTCGTATGCTAATGTACCGCATTCCTGCCCACTCAATCCACTCACGGAAATCTTCCTGAATGCTGTCCCTGTTGCCTCAGCGTCTTTTTACCCACCACATGTGAGTGTATGGAGCTTTCGCTACCTACAACCTGTTCAGTTTGGGTACTGCTATAGTAATGTTGGTTCCAGCACAGATACTTTAGTGCAGGGTTGGGGAGAGAGGCATAACTCTGAGTCTTCTTGATTCAGAGAAGTCTTTTTTTGTCTTCCACATTTGTTGGGAGAAGCAGGAAATTATTCAGGCACATCTGCCTACTTTTTGGCATCTGTGGGTTCAAAGCTGCAGACGTTCTTGGGTTAGACCACTAAGGTCAATGGACAGAAAAGTGCCTTGAACTATAGGAACTTTGACCCAGCTGATCTTTTTCCTATATTTTGAACTCCTTGTTTAGACTAAAGTGTAATTGTAGGAAAAGAGTCACTATTTGACTGTTGAGTCAAATAGTTATGTAGATTCTGAATGCTACTTCCTATCTGAACATGAGTGAATTATTTAATTTAAGTTTCTTTTCCCATTTGCAAAGTGGAAATTGTCATACCTATAATACCAGCTGTTTTGAAGATTTAATGAAATAGTATATTATTTATCATAGTGTAGCATATTGTATATAATTGTGTATCAGAGTCCTCGGGATATTTTGTTTCCTTCTTTGCATCATGCCTTATAACTGCCTATCTTTTAACCAGTATCTCATTATTTTCTCTCCACCCCATCCCCCACAGAGGCCTGTTCTCCTTTATTATGCTTATCTGACCTCTTAGTCTCAGCTTTCCTAAACCTGTCATCTACCAGGTAACTCCAGTCAGTGTGGTCTAATCTCTACCAAAACTTTCTTTCCTTACTTTATTGTAAAAGTTTACCACTCTCAGAAATAGATTTTAGAAAGTCTCAGATTCTCTCTGGAACACAGACTTGCCTATTTTTTTTTTTTTTTAAGAACATTCACATTTATTATCTGACAATGTTTTCCCCTTACTTTATCAGTAGAAAATAGCTGTTGAACAGAACACTCTAGCCCAATTGCAGGGGCCTGGGGAATGCAGCACAGCAATGGCCTTTGAAATGTTATGTGGAGACTTAGGAGCAGTTTTGGTTGGGGTTGCAGAGTTCCCCATAATGGCCAGAGTTAGAAATAATCTAAGGTCAGATCCATATTTTTAGGAGAGGTGAGGCTTTGCAAAACAAAAGTCAGTACCAAAAATAAGTTCTCTGTAATTAGAAGAGTCTCTTGTACCAGGTCAGGAGACAAGAACCTCAAGTAAAGTTTGGGAGATTGAGAACAAAGTGCGATAAGGATATACAGTTCTATCTGCAGGCCCTGAATGATTCTAGGACACGAGGGGGCTCTTTTTTTCAGTGCATCACTTGGTGGCACAGAAAAAGTCACCAGGAGCAGCATCAACTGAGACACAGCACAATATGCCATGTCCTTAATAGTATCCATTTCAGATGGGGAGACTGGAAATGTGAACAGATATAGAAGAGTAAGTTATGGGGCATGTGTGGACCTTACAACATTGGCTTAAATTCTCAACCAAAAAAAATAATCTCTAGTGATAGTAAAATATTTTAGTTTGGGTTCCTCCCAAATCAGACCCTGAGAAAAGTATTTGGGTGCAAGCCAATAAAGGGTCCATTCCTTAAGTACTTGACCACCACAAGCAAACTGAGGTTCAGTCTTGCTGGGTCACTTCCAAAGAACCATGCCAAACATGCCTCAGAACTGTCCCACCAAGAGGCAAGGAAAGTGCAATACTTATCCACAAACTTCCATTTCTCCATGGCTGAGGGTCACTCTGGTAGATATTAACCTCCCCATGCTACTGACTTGCACTGTACACAGGAAGAACACTCTTGGCCAAAGAAAGCAGGCAGAGAGACTCCGGTGCTGGAGCTGGCAAGGCATTGCCCATGGAAGCCACTAATGGCTTATGGGTGGGGCAGAGACAGTGCCTGCAACACAGGGAGAGTATAACCAGCTGCCTCTAACTAGCTGAATACACTGAAGGGTTTTATTCAAAGTCATACATATAAAAATATGACTTTGTCATAGGTTGGTCATACAATTCCAGGATCCTGTAGAGAAATTATGTGCATGCATTTCTGTTGTCTCATCTAAAATAAATATTACTTCAGGACAGGAACTAGCATTTATTTGCCCCTTCACCACCCACCAGAGTGCTTTGCTGAAATGAACTGAATTAAATTTTAGTGAAATTAAAAGACAACTTCTATAAGATTCTTTTTTTCCTCTCTCAAAAACCAGACAATTTGCTAATAGTAACCCTCATCCCTATGTCTATTCTTGCAATGCCTCCAATCCCAATGGGCCCAAATACACTGAATTAGCAATTACTGTACAGTACATTTAGCAAACTTAGAATCCTCTTTACCCACCATTGGAATGAAGCCATGGAGATAGAACATAACAGCTGTTCAACAGCTACAGTAACACAACATAAAAATTTATGATGAATAGCCCAACTTGCATGTGTCTCCCATATAACAGGTTGCATATTTGCAATCTCAGAGTCTCCTCTAGATTACAATTGGACTTCTTTTGTCTAGAGTGTGTATTAATATTCTTAAAGTAGTAATTTTAGAAAGATAAAAGCAATCCATACTGTCCTTGTAAATCTAGCCAATTAGAACGGGAAGTGGAAGTGATAGTCCACAGAGAAGCTATGTCTTTATTATGAAACCAAATGTCTGATTAAACAGAAGCCTGTGCTTTGGAAGGAATGTACTCTCTGCCATATGGAGTGGTGATGGTGATGTCACAAAACTTCAGGTGGTTATACAAGTTTACAAAGTTCTTGGACATATACTACTTAAACAAATCCTCATAATAGAAAGTAGCAATATTATCTTACCCATTTTGAAGATGAGGTAATGAAGAGCCAAAGAAAAGATGTATTTTATCCAGGATCAAAATGTAGTAACAAGGAGAGTACAGCCTTCAACCTTGTTTATTGCTTTTGAATCCCTTGTCCTTTCCGTAACACCACACCATACCACTCCACTTCAGAATGAAGCAAAACACAGGGCTGAAAGAAGGTGATTTCTGTACAAGTGAAGTCTAGCCTCTCCATTTGCTTCTTATTTATTTATTTTTAAAGAAACTTTAGATTACATAAATGTTATATTGAAAATAGATGGGATTTCCCATATATTCCATCCTCTCCCCCTCCCACATTTCCCTCATTAACAGCATCTTTTATTAGTGTGGTACATTTGTTAGAAATGATGAACACATATTGAAGCATTGCTACTAACCATGGACTATAGTTTACATTATAGTTTACAGTTTGCACAGCACAATTTTATAGGTTTCGACAAATGTATAATTGCTTGTATCCATCATTGCAATATCATACAGAACAATTCCAATGTCCCCCAAAATGCCCCAAGTTACACTTATTCTTCCCTCTTCTTCTCCTCAGAACCTCTGGGTTTATATCAATGATGTTACCTCCTGAAAGCCTCTTTATTGGTCAAATGTGGTCTCTCTCTAAGCCAAACTCAGCATATAAACTTTCTGTCTTTCCCCCAGCATGGGACATGACTCCAGGGATGAGCCTACCTGGCACCAAGGGATTATTACCAAGCACCTACAGGCAATGCATTTGGAAAAAGACCTAGACTAAAAGGGGAAAATATTAAATACAAATTAGTTTTTATGACTAAGAGATTGCAAAGTAAGCCAGGAAGTCATTCCAGAGGTTATGTTTATGCATGCCTCAGGAGAATTTCACTGACTGCCACAGTAAACAGTGCCTCAAGTAGCAATGCTCCTGAGCACTGTAGAGACATCTAGACACTAAAGGCAGGAGAGACAACCTCAGGAAATTAGCACCCCATCAATGGTCTTTACCTTGGAATATATTAATATGATAACATATTTCCCCAGTGTATCAGCATTATGCTCATTTATAATTTTCCTACTTATGGTTCTTCTGCCTCTTTTATTTGAACCTATAATTAGTATGATACCCATTAAACATATGCCCCAGAAACTTAAATCTTTTGGCTGTTCATATGACAGTTGAGCCCTGAATCTCAGCAGAGTTGCAGCCAACACCTACTCTCCAGTTCATTGAACTCATCCAGGACAACTGACAATGCCCTTCCCAAAAAACAGAGATTACCTACAACTGCAAGCAAGACAGTTCCAGCTATCTGCTCCATTTGCTTTTTTTTGATAGACAAGGGAGTAAAGAGTTTATTAAGAAACAATAAAAAGAGAAAAGTACATGATCCAAGGCATAGACTGCAGGCATGCTGCAAAATAAGATCAGGGTTTTTTAGAGTCTTTCCTCCTTCCCCTTCATAATTTTTTTTTTGGGGGGGAGGGAGCCCCAGCTGCTTGCTGTTTTGATTGGTTGTGCCACCTGTCAGTTTCCAGGTGGCCATGCCCCATTTGCTTTTAAGGGGCCTTTTGCATTGTAAATTGGTAGCTCTATTGACTTGAGAGAACACTAGATGATCTCTCTTCAGGAGATCACTAGGCCAGTCCTGGCACTTCTGCTTACTATTGCATGATCTTGGATTAGTCACTTTGTATGTCTGAGTCTCACATTCCTCTCTTGAATTTGTGGATTTTAATTGCTTCCTGATACTTCACCATGTTACTTATAATGAAGATCACATGAGTCTATGCTTTATAAACTCTTAAGTACCATATAAAAAGAATTTAAACATCATTCATTGAGTACCAGACAACTCAAAGTTTGTTGCATTTTTGTTTTTCTTTTACTTCATATTTAGTAAGATGTATGTGCCCAATCCCACTTTACTTTAGAGAAAAAATTAAGGCTCAGTGAATAACAGTTTCTTATCAGAGGTTACACAACTTCCAAGTGGAATGAGAATTTAGATTCAGGTTTGTCTGATTTTGAAGCCTATTTTCTCTTCACTATACCTAAGGAAATTCCAAGGGTTTTTCTAATCCTATTATGAATCAGGACTGCAAAACTGAATTCATACTAATGCAGAGCATTAATGAAGGCAGACTGTCTGGAAATGTTCAGAAAATCAGGGTTTCTAAATCTGGCTCCAGCCAGCTCCAGTTTTTGACAACAGCAACAGACCTGCTACTTCCTCTGGTTCTCTTTTTCCCACTTCTTTAGTCCTGTTCCCTGGTCCCAATATGAATGCTTTATTTCAGTCTTAGCTCCAAATAAGTCTCCAGGTTAGGCCCTCAGGGAGAAGCAACTAGGAAACAGACAAGAACAATGCAGTGTGATCATTATGCACCTTGAGGGCTGGCAACAGGAAGAAGTCTAGGGAACAACCCCTTCCCCCACCAATGAAATAATATGATAACTGTTACTCATAATAAGATGCGGTGGTATGAATGATAAGTCTTCATCAGGAGTATTTCCAGAGTTTATTTTAAAAATCTTCAGCAACCAGAGTAGCTTGAGGACCAACCAACAAGAATAGAGGTAGTTGCAGCCCAGAGCCCTGGAAGCCCCTTGCTGTCCTAAGGTTAGTTTGGTTGCTGCTGCGTAAAGAGCTCCAGAGGGCCCTAGGGGAGGGACCATGGTGGCCAGAATTGAGTGTAGAGGTGGGAACACAGGATATAAGGGCTCAAGGCCACAGCTATTTGTCCAGTAGTGCAGAAATAGTTTGTGTTTTCACAACCAATAAATTCCCCTAGAACCAGTTGAGTACCAGAGCTGTCATTTGCTTTTAGAAGCCATTCCTCTATTTGCTTTAAGCCTTCTGAGATTTACCTTAAGCTCCCTTGTGATATTTCTGACATCTGCAGGCCACAGAAGAAGGTGCCCCTGTAATCACTCCATGTACACTACTACCTGCTTTATGAGTGGGTGATATACATATCCAAGAACTTTTAGAGAATACTTCATTGTTCTGGGTTAGAAATTAATCAACAGAGAAATGACTTGCGACTAGCAGGACCTCCTTGTTTGCTTTGGTGAAGCCAAGTCCTTTATGCTCTACAGTTAGCAAAGCATTTTCTTATGTGAACATCATTTGCTTATATGAACATCATTTGCTTTTCAGTTCAACTTCATGGATTGAGTAAGGCTTTTATTACTACCCCCATTCTACAGATGAGGAAATGGAGACACAGAAAGGACAATTGGCAGTCAGATAGGAAGCAAATGACAAGATTCCTTGAATACTGTCTGTCAGGAATTGAAGTTAGGCCCTGACTTTCCATTGTTGGGTGGTCTTAAACAAGTTCTGAATTAATCACTTTAGTCTCCATTTCCTCTTGTGTGGAATAGGGATAATATCAGTATCTGTCTCTCAGAGTTGTTTTGAGAAATAAATGAGTCAGTGTTTGTGAATCACACAGTGCTTGGCACATAGCTGGCACTCAATAAATGGTGGCTATTCTCTAGAAAGTCAGTCCTCTGACCCCTAATCCAAAGTCCTTATCCTTTTTTCTATCATTCACTGACTCTTACACCTACTAATATCACAGTCAACAAAGTTAGCCTTCTATTATGAAATCAAAACAGAATCCTGAATAATTTGAGATACCAACTTTTGTTGGTTCATTTTTTTAGTATTAAGTACTCTGTGAAAATATTTCCATAATTTAGTGCCAATGGAAAAAATATTGAAAAAAACAAACATATATAAGCAAATAAAAATATTTCATGTTTTGTGTTCTAATATTTGAATCTCTCCATTCTACAGAATATTAAAATTCATCAAATGGGGAACTTGACGCTCCTTATCACAGTCGGATATTGATTAATATTGAGGCTACTAAAGTTATAAGAATAAGGGTACTCTCAGCACATCCAGGATTTATTTTTCTCAAAACTGTTATGTTCAATAAACCATCCTATGCAATTTTTGCATGGGGTTTTCCAAGCTGTCAACAAGTGGACTTAACACTCCTCATGTCTTAGGAGTGGGGGTGGTACATTGTTTTAAAAGATTAGTTTTTCATAGTTTTCTGAACCTAATAAGATTTTTGTGTATCTTTAGAAGGCACAAATTTCATGGTCTAGGAGGGAAAATATTTCATTGGAAAGCCTTTTCTGAGATGATTGGAAAAATTGCCAAAACAATTCAGGAATGGTTTGGAAGACAGGAAATGGGTTAAAATGGGAGATGTAATTCATATCTTTGTAGTTTATTTCAGGGAATATCTTCCTTGCTCCATGAGTCAGCAAGTATTTTGTTTTACTCGGAATGCAAAAATGCATGTGTTTCCCTGGACACTGAAATCTTCCTGAGTTTCTTGAACTCAGAGCTGCTGGTCACTGCAAATGAAAATTTACTATCATCTTGGGTTTCAGCACTTGACGTTAGAGAACTGTTTTAGAGGAAATGATTTACTACACTTCAGGAGCTCTGCAAGTCTCATTTTCCCAGCTGCCAACCACAACCACACCTGTGACTCATTAGCTCTCTAAGTTTATCAAGCTCACAGACCCAGATACACAACCTAATTGTCCCCTGGTGTGTAAAAATACAAAGCTACTGATAATCTCAGTGGGGTGGCATTAGATAAAATTACTCCCTAAAGCAAAAAAAAAAAATTCTCTCAAGCATTTCTGGACTTCCAAAAATGTGGAAACCCACCCCCCCCCTCTTTTTTTTTTTTTTTTTTTTTTTTTGAGGAAAGGATGTGGGCCAAGTGAACTTTTGCAGAACCTTGCAGAACCTTTACTGGCCTTAGAGCCGGTGCTCTGATCTTCGTTCCTAAGGAAAAGTGTCGTTCTTTGCACTTAGCTTCTTTCAAGGTGCAAGTAGTCCAGAGAGGTAAAGTCCCAGGCTCTCAAACCTATTTCTGCCTCTGAGCCTTGACAATGTTCTTTCCTATTGTGGAGTATGCTTCACTCCCTCTGGACTTCTTTAAAATCCTGGGCATTCTCCCAAACCCAGATCAAGCCCACCTTTCCATCCTTCTGAGGTCCAAGTTTCCCCTTTCCTTCTCTGAACAATTAACCCATTTGCCCATCATATTCACAATACAACATTTAAATAAACACAAAGAGTAGAATTAAAGATGGAGAATAGGATGCCACTGAGAAGGGTTTAAGATAATATAAGAAAGGGAAGCGGACTTGGCCCAATGGATGGGGCATCCGTCTACCACATGGGAGGTCCGCGGGTCAAACCCCGGGACTCCTTGATCCTTGTGGAGCTGGCCCACGCACAGTGCTGATGTGCACAAAGAGTGCCGTGCCACGCAGGGGTGTCCCCTGCGTAGGGGAGCCCCATGCACAAGGAGTGCGCCCTGTAAGGAGAGCTGCTCAGCATGAAAGAAAGTGCAGCCTGCCCAGGAATGGTGCCGCACACACAAAGAGCTGACACAAGATGAAGCAACAAAAAGAAACACAGATTCCTGGTGCCACTGATAAGGATAAAAGCGGTCACAGAAGAACACACAGCGAATGGATGAATTTTAAATAAATTTTTAAAATAATAATAATAAATCTTTCAAAAAAAAAGTTAATATAAGGAAAATTTCCACTAAGAAAAGCCAAAAGGAAAAAATGGACTATCTTGTAAAGTAATAATATACCTGTCACAGGAGGTATTTTTTTTTGTCAATTTCTTTTTCTTTTTTTTTTTATTGACTTTGTAATAATATTACATTAAAAATATATATATATGTGAGGTCCCATTCAACCCCACCTCCCCTTTCCCCCCCCAACAACACTCGTTCCCATCATCATGACACATCCATTGGATTTGGTAAGTACATCTTTGGGCACCTCTGCACCTCATAGACAATGGTCCACATCATGGCCCATACTCTCCTCCATTCCATCCAGTGGGCCCTGTGAGGATTTACAATGTCCGGTGATTACCTCTGAGGCACCATCCAGGGCAGCTCCATGTCCCAAAGACGCCTCCACCTCTCATCTCTTCCTGCCTTTCCCCATACCCATCGTCCACCATGTCCACTTTTCCCAATCCAATGCCACCTCTTCTATGTGGACATTGGATTGGTTGTGTCCATTGCACCTCTATGTCAAGAGGAGGCTCAGATTCCACATGGATGCTGGATGCAATCCTCCCATTTTCAGTTGTAATCACTCTAGGCTCCATGGTGTGGTGATTGTCCTTCTTCAACTCCATTTTAGCTGAGTGTGGTAAGTCCAATAAATCAGATTGTAGGTGCTGGAGTCTGTTGAGGCTCAGGACCTGGCTATCACATTGTCAGTCCAGAGATTCAAATCCCCTAAATATATCTTAAACCCCAACATTAACTGCACCTCCAGCACATTAGCATGAAAGTCTTATGAAGGGAGATCCCATCTGAGTCCAGATTCATCACACATAAACACCATTTCCAAAGAGGGGCCATCTGCCCTGATAGTTAACCCCATCGGCCATGACCATAACTCTCATGGGTCTCTTTAGCCTTCAAAGGAACCAATATCTGGGGGTTGTATCTGCTTTATCTGTCTCTCTGACTCTGCTCAGTTGTGCATGAGGGCAATCCTTCTGCCAGCCTCCAGACTCTTTTTTAGAAACTCGTAGCCATATAAACTCATTTCTCCTTTCCATTTCCCCCTTACTTTAGGTCAAACAGCATTTTAAAGTCATGTTATTTTATTTAGACATGGATATTCTGCTGATCCGCATTGAACCTTCCGTATAAGGTCCTTTTCCAGTTGCATCATCAGTTGGTAGTTGATAGTGGTCCCTCGTTGCCAGGGAGGCTCATCCCCGGGTGTCATGTCCCACGCTGGAGGGAAGGCATTGCATTTACATGCTGAGTTTGGCTTCGAGACTGGCCACATTTGAGTAACATGAAGGCTGACAGGAGGAAATTCCCAGGCACAATGTTGCTCTAGGCCTTGTTCTTATTTTAGGTTTATCAGCTCACAAGCATAGTCATTAGCATCAGGGCTCACTGTTGAACCCTCCCTCCCTCCCGTTCCCCGCCGCTGTACCTGGGAGACTGTCGCTGCTCCCCTAGGGACCACGACAGAGCACCACTGGCCAGGAACCCAGTACCCCCCCTGCTGTGGTTTTTAATTGTTGCCACTATGAGTATATCCAATCATTACCATGCACCCTGGACATATGTTCTGTACAGCTCCCTGTCAGCCATATATCACCTGTCATTGGTATCCCATACCAGTATCCCTCCATTGCCATTGTTGAAACACTCTGTGATCCAGAACTCCCCGAAATTTGAAGCCCAATATAATGTCATGGTCCCTTACTAGGGAATGGCATATAGCGATGGGTTTAAAGGATAGATAAAGAACTTGGATAAAGTTAGATAAAGAACTTAAATAAAGAATGTTGATTTGAAAAAATTCCACATCCTATCCTTTTTTTTTTTTTTTTTTTTTCCCCCCCTAATTATTCAGCATTTCTTCACAGGAGTCCTAGACCACAGCAATGCATATATATAATATACAGCACTCCCACACATCCACCAGAAAACCTTTTCCCTTCGACAGTGATACTCTTACGCCCTATTCATATCATATTTACTTAAGGTGATGTACAGAGTCTGAGATATTAGCTTTCTAACAAGGTAACATCTGTGCTTACATTATGGTGCATACTTTAGGATACACAGTTCTTTACATTTTTAGTTATCCTATGTTTTACATTATGGTTTACATTATCAGTCTGTCATCTCCTTTATGTTATGGTGTAATATTACATGTTTTATATCCATCCTTGTGTACTCTCAAGAAACTCCTCTCTTGCCCCCCATTTACTTTGGTTCCACACATTTAACGTCCATTTTCCCTTCCACCTTGGTGCCCACAGTGACAGCCAACCTCCGTTTCCTGAGGAGCCACTTCCAGAGATAGATGGAATAGTGTTCAGGGCCTAACTTGCTCAACTGCCCCAATGCCCTGGGAGCCACCCTTTCTCTCGAGGGATACAGTTCCCTCTATTTGATGGCATTAAGTCCTCCCCAGGATGTGGGTCCACCCTCACTCTCACTACTTGGGATTCCACCCCATGGTGTCACCCACTCTGGCAGAATGAGCATTTAGACATTCCCCAGGAGCCCATCCTGCATCAGACCCTCCCCTCCGAGCATTCTAAACAGGTAACCCTCTTTATTATATTTTGATATGATTTTCTCGGCATTTTACTCTCCACCAACACCCGACCCTCTCCTGTGTACAGGAGGTATTTAAGAGTTAGCTCAACAATGAAGTTGGGGACCCATTCTAGAAAAGACTGAAATATTAGGTAGGTCATTTTAAGAACTCTAAAATTCCTGAGATTATGCCACTTTAGATCTTTTTGATAGCGTATAGGCTCATTACAATTAGACATCTTAGGCAAGCAGCCTAAGTGTAGAAACATGACATCTTAAAAAGCAAGATATGTAACAGGGGCTACTTAATTCTAAGTATATTGAATGTTTTTGTTTTACTAATTGGTTTCCTCCAGTATCAAGAGATACAAGGCAGCAAGGAAAAGACTGAAGAAGGAGAAGTTTGCAGGACATGTCACATGAAAATTACAGAAAATAAAAAATGTGTTTAATTTTTAGTTTTTGGGTTTTTTTTTTCACGTGAAGTCTTTAGTTACTTTTTACCATCAGGGAAATATATTTTAGACCTCCTGATTATGATGATACCAGGTGTGGTCACAGGCACAAAGAGTAGTGCAATGAAACATTCTTGACTTAATGCTACTCAGAAGAAATAGCTCCCCTGTATTCTATAGTTTGTAATTCTGTCTTTGGGGTTTCTTAATTTTTCTTGACGATGATATGATCAGAAAGATAAGAATTCTACCTTACCATATGTCATAGGTAAAACTGTGTCTCAAAAAGATATGCTCAAGTCCTAACCCTCAGTCCCATGAATGTAAGCCCAGTTGGATATAGGATATTTGAATGAGTTATTAGATAAGATGAAATTAATATGGGTTCGGGTGGGTCCAAATGCGATATGATTGGTGTCCTAAAAAAGAGAGGAAATTTGGACTGAGTCATTGGGAGACAGAGATGGCCATGTGACATAGGCAAAAGTTGCATAATGCCATAAACAGGGAACATCAAGGATTGTCAGTCCCCACCAGAACTCTACAGCCTTCAGAAGAAGCATGGCTCCCACAGCACCTTGATTTGGACTCTAGCCTCTAGACTGTGAGACAGTATATTTCTATTGTTTAAGCCAACTAGTCTGTGGTATTTTGTTGCAGTGCAGCCTTGGGAAACTAAGATACCATACCTTGGTCATTGTCGTTTCAAAATGCTTACACCCTTTTTCATTTAACCCTCAGGGCAGTCTTACAAAGAAGTGGGTAAGAGTAATACCTTTTCTATTTTCCAGAGGAAACTCAGGCTTAAAGAAATTATGTGACTTTTTAAAGGTCACAGCCATTGGTGAAACATAATCTCAGTCAAACCCAGTGGTTTAAAACCATGACACTGGCAATAAAAAAGTAATTAGTGTATTTACACACTTAAACTTCCAAGGGTTGATAAGTTAGCTTAATCTAAACAAAATAAATTTAAAATGCAAACATTTGAATTTGTGATATAAATTAGTTTTTAGTAGTTAAATGCCACTACACTGTGAGGTATACTTGTTTGGGCATCTGAAAGCCAAGTTTTTGGAATACATTTTTTTTCCAGAATTCGCATATATCCACCCCTATTATTAACATTTCACCTTAGTGTGGTACCTTTGTTCTAGTTAATGAAACATTATTTTAATTGTACTATTAACTCTAGTCCATAGTTTAACTTAGGGTTCAATTTTTGTGTTGTACAGTCCTATGTTTTTTAAAATGTTATTCTATTAACATTTATACTTTCTAATACTTCCCCTTTTAACCATGTTTGGATAAAAAATTCAGTGGTGTTAATTACACTCACAATGTTGTATTACCATCACCACTATCCATTACCAAACTTTTTCCCTCATCTCAAACAGAAATTCTGTGCCAGTTAGCATTAATTCCCATTCCCAACCCCCACCCCAGTCCCTGATAAACTGTAGTCTAGGCTCTGACTCTATGAATTTGTTTGTACCAATTATATCATATCAGAGAGATTATGCAATGTTTGTCCTATTGTGTCTGGCTTATGTCACTAAGCATGATGTCTTCAAGTTTCATCCAGGTTGTTACGTGTATACAGGAACTTCATTCTTTTTTCACCACTGAATAATATTATTTTTAAGAATCCAAGAGTAAATGAAAAGACGTGCTAACGTTTAAAATATCACAGAGATATAGAGACATCTTATGACTTGGATGAGAGAGATGTTTTAAACGAAAGAGGCAGAAAAGAAAATACTTGTGACCAAAATGTCAGCATGTTGAAACTAAAATTAGTTTTAAAATATGGGTAAAGGGAACACAGGATTAATCAAAGATTGAAAAGAGATTAGGAATTAGATTGAAAGAATGAACAAATAAATAAATAAATCCTAGGGGAGTTTTAAACTTCAAGCTCCAAAATGGAAGATTGGATGTCGTTTTCTCTTATTCTTTGTATATAAGGATAGGATCTTAGGTAGTCAGCACAGGGGGAGTATTGAAGGGTGGAAAGATAACTGCTGCATAGTGCTTGACCACTCTTCACCCTCAGCTGCCCACACTGTAAGAAGAAACAGGCAGCAATGCTTCAAGAGCAGGTCTATAACCTGACTGATGCTGCTTAAGTGGCCATAAAGAGGTTGACTGAGCATGAAATTTCATCATTAAAGTTTATGTTTTGAGTTGGGGGAAGGGCCGAAGAAACAAAAATCAGGAATAGGAAAAATAAGAAGAGGAGGAGAAACTGAAAACTTATATGAGATGGTGATGAGCCTCCCGGGAGACACTTAAATTTTAGGGGGAAAAAGACGCTTGTGATCCTGAATCCAGTGTGCACTGGTGGCTCTCACCCTGCCTGTGATCCTGTGTGGAAGAGAAGGGGGAGAATGAGAAGAGGTGCTGCTTATTGATATCAGAACATGATATGTCAGCTGGTGCTTGGCTGAAATATGATGAGGGAGTGCTGACAGGCTTCTCTATTACTGGGAAAGGGTTCTTCTCTGAGTGTCTAACTTATTAACAGGCTCGCGAAACATATCCCCAACATGAAAGAAGCCTGAGGAACTGAAGAAAAAAGTATTAATTGAGAGCATAGTTTTCATTTATGTAGTAATACAATTGTGTTGAATTGGGTTGGAAATTTACACACTATCATTCCGATAACCAAAAAAAAAGTCATTTATTTAACTTTCTATAATTGCTCTGTTATTTCTCTCAGATTTCTACTTGCTCGGTAGACTGAGGTTAGAGTGGAGTGAGAAGGACTTTATTAACAGTTCACCCTCTTCATTTCCTGTGGTCTAAATATCTATTTTGGATATTCAAGTGTCTGTTAGATCAATAGGCCTTCCACATTTACACCTCCTCCTCCTTCCACTACCTACTATGGTATCTGAATCCTAACTGAGAGGCAGGAGATATCTGAGCTCGTAGAACTGAAGCAGATGCAAGTCTTCTGCTCATTTACGCAGTGGGTTGGCTAACACGGTTTGGCCTTTGGACTGATGACCACAAATGTACTCTGGTCTTGTGTGGCCTGTTGGAGTAGTGTGATGACAGGAACTGCTGGACCCTGGTTCTAGTCATTTGCCTCTTCTTCCCTACCCTAGGCCTTTGGTAATCTATCCCTCTCAGCATCTCCATGGCATTTTTTTTTTTAATTATTTATTTATTTTTAAAAATTACATTAAAAAAATCTGAGGTCCCATTCAACCCCACCGCCCCCACCCCCCACTCCCCCCACAGCAACACTCTATCCCATCATCGTGACACATCCATTGCACCTGGTAAGTACATCTCTGAGCATCATTGCACCCCATAGTCAATGGTCCACATCATAGCCCACACTCTCCCACGTTCCATCCAGTGGGCCCTGGGGGGATCTACAATGTCCCGTAATTGTCCGTGAAGCACCACCCAGGACAACTCCACGTCCCGAAAACGCCTCCACATCTCATCTCTTCCTCCCATTCCCCAAACCCAGCAGTCACCATGGCTACCCTTCCCACACCCATTCCACATTTTCTCTGTGGACATTGGATTGGTTGTGTCCACTGCACATCTATGTTAAGTGGGGGCTTAGATTCCACATGGATACTGGATGCACTCCTCCTGCTTTCAGTTGTAGACACTCTAGGCTCCATGGTGTGGTGGTTGACCTTCTTCAACTCCATGTTAGCTGAGTGGGGTAAGTCCAATAAATCAAAGTGTAGGAGCTGAAGTCTGTTGAGGCTCTGGGCCTGGGTGTCGTATTATCAGTCCAGAGATTCAAATCCCCTAAATATATCTTAAACCCCAGCACTAACTACAATTCCAATAAAGTAGCATGCAAGTCTTGTGAAAAGAGATCCCCTCTGAGTCCAATTCCATCATGCAGAAACACCAGCTCCAAAGAAGGGCCATCTGCCATGGCAGTGAACCCCATCTGCCATGACCATAGAACCCGTGGGTCTCTTTATCCCTCAAAAGAACCAATACCTGGGGTTGTATCTACTTTATCTGTCTCTTAGACTCTGCTCAGCTGTGCATAAGGGCATTCCTTCTGACAACCTCCAGACTCTTTGACAGAGCCCACAGAAATCCCTCTATCTCCTGCATGCAACAGGGAGGGGGAACCAAGAACACTGCCTCAGGATCACCTCTCTAGCCAATTTTCTCCAATACCTGGAGTAGCTGTTTTGGCTCTACAAGCACAGCTCTCTCTTCCCAGGCACATACACCAAGAAAAGAGGCAAAAACTTTACTGAGTCCAGATTTCTCTTTAACCTTTCCAACACAGGAAAGTCAGAAGACACTTCTCTTCCCTGCCTACTTCTCCTTCTCCTTCCACAGTCCACAAATGCAAGGGATAATATCTCTACTTCTTTTTCCTCTCTAGAATAAACTCCCCAAATTTTATCTTCTTATTTCTCAGGAACGCTAAGCCTCATGACTTAGCTATAATGGTCGATGGATTTCAAGGAGAGAAATCTATTTACCAATAAGAAAGCACATAGCAAGGAACATTTACAAATTATTTTCCTTATTACATGTATTCCCTATCATAGATTTGAATCTACTAAGAAATAAAATGCAAGAATTACTCTGTCACTATTGGAATGCTGAGGTAAAATGGACTATTTAGCAAAAACAATATTTATTCATTTTGTAAGGGAAACTTTTGAAGTATCAAACTAGTAAAATTCAGGTGGCTCTGCATGAGGAAAACATGTTTTTGCTAAATGAAAGTACCACAGGAATCATATACTAAAAAAAAACATGAAAAAATGACAGTGTTAATGGCTGGAAGTATTTAGTATCTGAATAAGTTGTCATGCTTCATTCCAGAGGGGCCTTTTTCAGCAATGCATCACTCCTACTGCTGTTCAGGCATTTCTCCATGTATACATGGAGATACATCACTCTAAATAACCTAAATTCTTTAGGGCTTTAAAGCTTTATTTTCTTAGGGTGGCCTGATTTTATGTAGCTCAGGAGACACACTGCAAGATTTGCCTGGTTCTGTCTACAACTACAACTGGTATTGCTACAAAGGGTTAGACAACACTTTGCTGCCTCCTTTTACTATTTAGTTTAGGATTTTCCTGAAATAATAGACTAACATAATATTATGAAGTTGGGATCTTAATAATATCCCTTAAGTTTGAGAAAAACTCTACTAAAAATAGGAAAAAAACAAAAACAAAAGTGAAAATAAAACCCAAAGACCTGCTATCCGTTGAAACAGATAGCATAGCTGTACAGCTTTGCTATTTTCATTCAAATATTGATTGGATGCTCGTAGTACTTCAAGTACCTTGATTGGCCAGGTGCCATTATGTATGATCCAGATATGCAAAATAAAAATATAAAGGGAATCCAAATTCCATTCTATTTAGCAGGCTGTTGATTCCATGATTCTTTCTTTATAACTCTTCCACTCTGCTTCCTAAGATTAATTAATGAATTAAATATAAAAACCCAAAAAAAGACTTTAATTGCCAATTCTTCTTATCCATCCTGATTTCAGATAGGTATGTGTTGTGTTTTCATAAATGAGTCACATGCACATATTCAGCATTTTGAATATGGTCTCCTGAATATTTGACAGGAATGAATTATTAAGACTTTATGATAATAGGCATAGACATGACTCTTTGTTTTATTTGTTTTAAAAAGAGAAAGGAAAGGGTGATGTTTCAGACCCTCATTTTTAACCATAATCTGAGTAAATATATCCTCAAAATACTTTATCTTCCAACAAAAAATTTCATTATAATCATTAAAATCATGAGGCCAAAATCATGGTCATTACGGCAAAAATCCCCTGAGACTGTATATACGCTAGTATCATTCAGATAGCACTTTACATAATTTTTAAATCCAAAGAACACAAACACAGACAGTATTAGTATATATTTGTGCTTCCACATTGGTCAGGAGAGAATCAGAAATACTTTCTACCTGCCTGAGATTTTTAATAGCAAAAACTCCTCAATGGTCTTACATTGCATTTCCAAAATTCTGTAGGCTCTTGTCTCCATTTTATATACACTGGTCTCATTGTGAATTTCAAAATAAGAACAAAGAGCGAGTCAAGGCAAGAAAATCCTTACACAGTGCTGTTCTGATACAGCTGCCTCCCACCCTTCTTCAACCTCATGCTTATTAACTTCCTGGTTTGTATTGAGAAGGAGTTTATAGAGATTAAAAATTCCTATAAGAGTCATCATCTACCAAAGCAAATTCCACTGGCTTTGAAGGTGAAATGTAGTAATAAATGAGCAATGGATGAACGGAATGGAACAATGATTGCAGAAAAGAAAAAAAAAAATGTGGTATTTAATTCCTTCAATGTCTTGAGAATCCATCACTCAGACAGAATCCTTAACAGAAATCTAATTCTCCAGTTGCTGGACAAAGTTAATTAATTTGCAAATATATTTCATCTTCTAAGTGACAGCCTTGTCTACTCTAGGCAATGAGGAAAGAGGCTGAAACTGGAGCATGAAGTGCTCGCGGGCTCACATGACACTGCTCTAACCCTGGAGAATCGAGGTGACACCAGCTAGTTACATCTCTAAATGAGCTCCTCATAAAAGGGAAATATTTTGATTAAAGTAGTGAGGGGGGCACTTGCAATGCTCTCCATGTGCTTCTTCTAATTGCTGTGCCTTATACTTAAGTTTCTTCAAAGGAATGAAATGCCTGCAGGGATTGGGACCCTCCTGGTTTTTGTCAGCAGCCCCAAGGTGGCTTGGCAGGTTATTTACTTTCGTTTCCTGATTCCTCTGCTAGCTATATTCCTTATCTTGAGCTCCAGGGCCTTCATTTTGGATCCATTCATTCTGAGTGGGAGTCTTTCAAATCACTTTGGCTAGTGACTTACATTGTCAATATTCTAGCACAAGATTCAGTAGAGACTACAAGATTCTAGCATTTCCATTTCTTTCTGAATAGAAATTTCTAACCTTGAGGACCATTTTTCTGTATCCGAATCACTCCAGAGGCTTGTCTGATTCCATGGCATTGGCAGAATAACTACAAAGTCAAAACCAGGGCAATAGTGTGGAGAGAAATAAAAGTCTGTATTCAAAGTAGATAGAGTCAGGCTCTGTTTTATTCCCTACCAAGGCAGTTCTGTTTTTTTGCAAGGCTGGGCTTGTTGATCCCATCAGGTACAATGGGACTTAGCAACATGCCAGTTCATAGTACACAGCATAGTGACCAAGAAGGAAGTGGTAAAGGAAAAAGTTGGAAATTTGTAATGGGAAAAATTCATGCGAGAGCTTTGTAGACTATATTATGGTATTTGACTTTCATTCTAAGTGCAATGGTAAACCACTGAAGGCATTTTAATAGGGGGATTAAATGACTTGAATTATGTTTTTAAAAGAGTATTTTGACTATTGTATGGAGAATGGATGGGTGATGGGAAATAATGGAATTGGGGTGACTGTTTTAAGAGTCATAATAAAAGAAGATGGCAGCTTAGAAGCTTGACAGATAATATTTATATTGGTGGTGGAAAAACAAGACTTGCTGAAGAATTGGATATGGAAGATGAAGAAAAATGGGAGAATGAAGGATGTTTGCCAACTTTCTGGGTTGAGCAGGGGAGCGGATGTAGAACTTTGCCTTGATTAGTTCCCCTGCAGAGGGTAGAGTCATTGCCCCTAAATCCCAGTGTACTGGCTGGACCCTTGAAACAATCTTCCCTGGTATTCTCTTTCTTTTGGTCTCTGTTTTGCCCTGCAATTAATTGTATTGACTAGCATGCCCCTGTTAATCCATTCTGGACCTCCTTGTATTTTTACCTGCTCCGTGATTTGGGGCATTCCAAAACCCTACTTGGGAAATCTCTGTTGCTTTTACAAAGATACCACCTTGCATCCTCTGCCACTGGGTGCCCCAGCCCCACCTGCAGCTTTTTGTACACTGCTTTTGTGTTGGGTCTAGTTTAGATTCCTTCTCCTTTTATCTTGGATCTGTTTCATTCTGACTTACTGAGCCTTTCCCTAGTAAGTCTTGAAATAGGAAAGATACCAGTGATATGAACATCTGTAGTAAATTTTCACTAAAATTTCACCTCAATTGGAGGCCAGTATTCCCAGAAACGCATACTCAAAAAAGTGACCCTCCTCTTTGGTTTTCCCTAAGCACTGCTTGAGTTATAGAGATATCAGTTGGCTTATCAAAAGCAATTGTTCCAGAATAGTTAAAAACAATGACAAAAGGCAACACTCTAGAAATAATTATTCAATTATGAGGAACTATAATTAAAGGAGTTTATGTAAAGATGAGGAAAGAAAGTTTTATTAGAGAGGAGTAGGATTAAAGAGAGAAAATCGCGTGTGTTCCCTTCTGAAGATCAGAATTATGCTGTGTCTTGTTAATGGGGCACCCATTTGGAAATTTTAAGACATACATCTCATTTTCTATCTTGCAAAGTAGAAAAGCAAAAGTACTGTGTTTCTCTTCATTTGGTAACCAGAGATTTTATATCTAGGAAAGTTTTATTATATGCCACTCAAATGAATTGTAGCTAAATATTCATTTTATTCCAGTACTGTAAAACTTTTGAACCAATGAACAAGAGGAGCAATTTGCTTCATTCATGAAGGCAGAATTCTACAATCAAAAATAAAATAAAATTAAAAAGTGAAAGGAAAAAAAGAAAAGGAAAAAAACAAACAAACAAACAAACAAAAAACCACAGCACTGATTCAAAACAGTGTTAAGGGACTCTGCAAGTCAGTTTTTAAAAAATGATCAATCACCTACTACCATCTAAAATTGGGGGTATAAAGCAATTTTTATAATTCCAGATAGCACTAAAAAGCTTGAAATTGCTTCATTCTTTTAAAAGAAAACATTATTATAGCTAACTTTCCATCCAGTTGTCATGACAACCTTGCCATTTTCTACCACATCGAGACAATTAGATATTAACCTGGGCATTTAAAGAAAGACACTTCTAACTTAGAGAAAGACTTGTTGATTTGTGTTTGGCTCAGTAGGCCAAAAAATTACTATTATAATTCTTCCCAGAGCTAATACTCTTGGAGCCTTCCAGGCTATTGTCTTAAAAAGAAGTAGCTCTGATTCTTACAGATAAGCCAAACACAGACAAGGGAAAGGGAATAAAAACTGAATTGTGTTAACTAGCACACTTCCAGCTAGAACACAGAGAAAATCACATTTTTAGTTTCTCCAATATAAATCTTTAATATAGTAACTGTCATCATTGTAGATTCATACTAAAATGAAAAAGTCATTTACCCAAGATTTAATTGGAGAAAGGGATGGCAGGGAATTGTATGTCTAGGCTTTCACAAACAACAGTTATTAAATCTGTAACCCTAACTCTTTCATTTATGTATATATCCTGTGAGAAACAGCAAGGGAAGCAATGAGATAGAAACTACCTGAGAATGCAAAAATTAATCCTTCCTTTATTAGGGTTTTTGTCTAACCAGAACCCTTCCTTTTCCCATCAATTCAGATAATAAAATTCTTTTTTAAAATTGTCTTTCTTGCTATTAAAGCTTTTCCCCCTACTTAGACCTAATAAATGTGCAGGTGGGGGATGGGCGGAGGCATATGGTCAGGAAGGCGATCTGTTTTACATGGAATGGAATTCATACAACGTATCCAAGACATTATTGTTTGAGTGTTTAACTTCAAGTCTGTTATTTCCCTGGTTAATATAAATGTTTACATAGACTAGAGCTCTCCCCAAAACATGAATCATACAGATGAGGAACCAGTAAAAATGCTTTTTAAAATATGACTATAAAAGAATGATGATTTTGGTAAGAAAGAAAATTGAGGGTTTTTTTTTTTTTTTCTTTCAATATACTAACCAAAGGAAGCAATAAGTTTTCTAGTTATGCTGCTGTTGCTCAAAATATTTTGGAAACTCTTCTTCTGAAAATTATTATATTTCTATAGCCTCTTGTGCATTGTTTTGAATGTTCCTAAGTGAAGCAAATTTTTATTCTTTGAGGGCAAGCCAAGCCTATTAAAAAGTGTATATTCAAGTTCAACAGAACCGTTTTTCCTTTAGTGCTTTCCATTTTTTAGAAGTATCAATGAAGAGTGTGTGTGTATGTAAGAATGTGTGAGCATGACTTTTAAATGGAATCTGAAGGCCCTTTCCAAAGGGAAGTTTCTGAGAAGGAAAACATTCCTTGGATGTTGTATGAGTTATCGTTTCCTGCATAGCTAACCATCTTAGGAACTGGCAGCTTATGATAACAATTTGTTAGATCTCACAATTTCTTTGAGATTACCAGATAATTGTTTGCTTAGTCCCACCCGTCGCTCATTTCTGTGGGTGCATAGAGAACAGCTCATGGGACTAGAAGATGCAAGATGACCTGATTCACATGCGATGCAGTTAGTTCTCTTCTAGAGGGACTCATCCTCCACGGGCTAGACCAGCTTCCTTGTATGGTGGTCTCAGGGCACTGTTTCCAAGAGGGCTGGGTAGAATCTCCACAATCTCTTTAGGCCCAGGCTCTGGAACTCACACTCACTTCTGGTACATTCTTTGGTCAAAACAAATCACTGTCTAGCCCAAATCCAAAGGATTGGGAGTAGACTCCACCTCTCATTGGGCAGAGCTACAAATAATTTGTGGCCATATTTAATCTATCACAGATGTATAAATTCTGGTGTTTTAAAAAAAAAAAAATTCATTTTTGCCACAATTTTTAGTCCCATTAACTTCTTGGGAGGAAATAGTGGGACACATAATCTCAAACAGGATTTTTTAAAAATTTCCAGTTCTTTGTCTTGAAATAAAAGTCTATTCCTATTTTATATTTTAATTTATTTTTATTACATTTGGCATACATCTTTTTTTTTTTTTTTTTTTTTTTTTGTAGTTTCCTATTTTTTTTTTTATTTTTTTATTTTTTATTGACTTTGTAATAATATTACATTAAAAATATATATGTGAGGTCCCATTCAACCCCACCCCCCCACCCCCCCTCTCCCCCCCCCCCCAACAACACTCGTTCCCATCATCATGACACATCCATTGGATTTGGTAAGTACATCTTTGGGCACCTCTGCACCTCATATACATTGGTTCACATCATGGCCCATACTCTCCTCTATTCCATCATGTAGGCCCTGTGAGGATTTACAATGTCCGGTGATTACCTCTGAAGCACCATCCAGGGCAGCTCCATGTCCCGAAGACGCCTCCACCTCTCATCTCTTCCTGCCTTTCCCCATACCCTTTGTCCATTATGTCCACTTTTCCCAATCCAATGCCACCTCTTCTATGTGGACACTGGATTGGTTGTGTCCATTGCACCTTTATGTCAAGAGGAGGCTCAGATTCCACCTGGATGCTGGATGCAATCCTCCCATTTTCAGTTGTAATCACTCTAGGCTCCATGGTGTGGTGGTTGTCCTTCACCTCCATCTTAGCTGAGTGTGGTAAGTCCAATAAATCAGATTGTAGGTGCTGGAGTCTGTTGAGGCTCAGGATCTGGCTATCACATTGTCAGTCCAGAGATTCAAATCCCCTAAATATATCTTAAACCCCAACATTAACTGCACCTCCAGCACATTAGCATGAAAGTCTTATGAAGGGAGATCCCATCTGAGTCCAGATTCATCACACATAAACACCATTTCCAAAGAGGGGCCATCTGCCCTGGTAGTTAACCCCATCGGCCATGACCATAACTCCCATGGGTCTCTTTAGCCCTCAAAGGAACCAATATCTGGGGGTTGTATCTGCTTTATCTGTCTCTCTGACTCTGCTCAGTTGTGCATGAGGGCAAACCTTCTGCCAGCCTCCAGACTCTTTTTTAGAAACTCGTAGCCATATAAACTCATTTCTCCTTTCCATTTCCCCCTTACTTTAGGTCAAACAGCATTTTAAAGTCATGGTATTTTATGTAGACATGGATATTCTGCTGATCCGCATTGAACCTTCCGTATAAGGTCATTTTCCAGTTGCATCATCAGTTGGTAGTTGATAGTGGTCCCTCGTTGCCAGGGAGGCTCATCCCCGGGTGTCATGTCCCACGCTGGGGGGAAGGCATTGCATTTACATGGCATACATCTTTAATATAAGCAGTTTGCATTGCTCAAGCACAAATTGGCCATAATGAGGTAGACAACCTGAGAAGTTGCTGAAGTAGTAAACAAAAACTCATGGAGCGTGTGAGATTTCTTTTTCACATTCCAAGAAACACAGAGTTCCTAGATAAGAATGGCACATTGTAAACATATATGAATAAGGGAAGCTATAACAAAGTGCCACAAACTCGGTAGCTTAAAACAACAGAAATTTATTCTCTCACAGTTCTGGAAACTAGTAGTCAGAAATGTGGTAGGACCTGGGGGAGAAACTGTTCCTTGCCTTTTCCAGCTTCTGGTGACTGCTCCAGTTTTCATGGGTTTGTGCCTGCATGTCTCCATGCTTCTGGCTCTACGCTGCCTCCTGTTCTGTGTGTATCTGTGTTATTTTCCTTTGCCGCCTTTTATTAGGACATTTGTGATGGCATTTTATGCCTATCCAAATAATCCATGATAACCTCCTCATCTGAAAATCCTCAACAATAAATCTTCAAGGACCCTTTATCCAAATAAGGTAACATTTACAAATGCTAGGGACTAGAACTTGATATCTTTGGGTGGCCATTGTTCAACCTTCTATAGCAACTAATACCAACATCAGGCTTTCCTCAGCCTCCAGAGCTGACCTGTTGTAAAGGATAAATAAGATTTAAGAAAAACAAGGAATATGCGGATATTCAGAGGTGCCAGTCTGTCTTATGATTTATCTCCCTTATCACCAGCTCAGATATTAGAGTGCTCCACTCGAGCTTACTCTGTGTGAATATGTGCATCTCACTGTTATTTAGGATTCAGAGGCTCATCTCAGATATAGTAAATATATGATACAAAGATATGATCCTAGTTTGTTTGTTGTTTTCCCTGTGAATAAGACCCCTTGAGTCTTATTAATGCATCTGCATTAACTTGCTTGAATTTGGAGAGGGAGCTCAGCAGAATGATGAGCTACAACCTTTATCTGAAGTATGGAGGAGGACATAGAAAGTCCACTGAACCCTTCTCAGAACCTGGCCAGACCAGAGAAATCTAATTCTGGACACTTGCATCCCAGAGAGAGTCTAGAAGGGGAAGAATGGCTCCTTGAATTCTGGAGGACAACTGCTCCCTCTTAAATCTGTTGAAGTTTTTGTACCATCTCTTAATCCTCATAAAAAATTACTTCTGTGTAATATTTCACATGCAATTTTAGGAGGGATGATAATGTCAAATGTAATATAAGATAGAATATATGTTCCACAAAGGCAGGAATTTTGGAATGTTTTGTATTTTAAGTGCCTAGAGCAGTACCTGACACAAAGTTGACAATCAGGAAACAGTGATGGTATAAAGAACCCCTTTGAATTCCACCCATGAACCAGGAATAATCGAGTCTTGTTGAAACCTTGCTTTAGGAGGCTCCACCAGGCACAAAAGAGTTAATTTTTAAAAAATGTTTTTTTTAAACAACACTCTGAAATGCAGTTAATGATTTTACCAATTACCATCGTGTAAGCATACCTTCTAAGGCCTGAGATCATTCCAGTACTTTCTTTAAAACATTAGCTAATTTTGTGTGTAACAGTGTCTTCATATATAAGCCAAGGGAGGTTTGATAAAACAATTTCTAAAACCCATGAAACTTCCATATCTCTAGGAATCATCTGGGTGGCTTATTAAAAGTACTCCTTCCTGGATCAATTGCTGCAGAAATTCCTATGCAATAAGGACGTTTTACCTAGTTGATTCAGATACTACCGGTAGTGGACTGAATTTTGGGAAACATTGCCTCAATCCATTTCCGATCTTTGAGTTTATGATATACCCAGTTGTAGCAGAGCCAATGTGAGAGATGGGAAAATGTAGCCATGCAGGAAATAGTGCATTTCTAATTGGTGTCCATGATGTTTTGAAGAAATGAGTCACCAAAGTTGCAAGCATCTTTTCTAGCCATAATAATAGGATGCTTTTCATTAAAAACAAAATATCTAGAATTGAACCTTCATCAAAGAGGAAAATTTCTTTGTCTTATAGCAAAAAGAAATGCAGCTCTACTTCTCCCTTGATGTTTGGTTCACTCCCAGACATCTGTCATTTCAGGATCCATGTCATATTTCTCAGCTCCACTTTGTAATCCTGTATCAAAGAAAGAGCATGCTGGTAGTCTCTGAAAAGATTTGAGACACATGAACACACAAAAGAACCCAGAGAGAGAGCTGAATTTTCTTTGGTGGAAATGAGCTGTCTGTGTGAGCACTATATTTTCATCCACACATCTAGAGAGCAGTTTTCCACTACATAAAGTCATGGTACTTTAATGAAGCTCCATGTTTAAATCTCACTTATATAATTTATCTTTACCAAAGTTAACTGTGTTCTCCAGAAATTAATAAATAAATATTAGGGGAAAGTTTTCAGCCTATGTTTGAACCATCTGTTCTTCACAGGGATTTCAGAGAAAAGTTATGTTGTACAAGTTTGTGATAATAGGTTATTTGATGACTGTAATGGCCACATTGTCCCCGGGAAAACCAGGACAGAAAGGTTCTTGCTTAAACAGCCCTATCTCTGGCAGAGCATCTGAGCTTCTAGTAGCAGCTGGTCTGACTTTCTTCTCTGTGTTGAGGAATGTTGGTTACTGACTTAGAGATGCTTCCTGGGATGACTATATCTGGGTTTGTCTTTGACAAAATCTCTTGGAGCCTGGAAAAAATACTAATTAAAAATATACCATTAAGATCTCTAAATATATGTGACAGACCTTTAAACAAGTCATATTTCTCAAGACACATAATTCAAAGATATATTTTGGTTATCTCCATTTAAAAAAATAACACTACATGACAATTTGTTTTTCTTTTAAAGTCACATTCCTCCCCCACTTATGGAATTAATAAGATTTTATACAATTATATTAGTCAGCAAAGGGGTGCTGATGCAAAATACCAGAAATGGGTTGTTTTTTATAAAGGGTATTTATTTGGAGTAGGAGCTTACAGATACCAGGCCATAAAGCATAAGTTACTTCCCTCAACAAAGTCTATTTCCATGTGTTGGAGCAAGATGGCAGCCGGCATCTGTGAGGGTTCAGGTTTCCAGGGTTCTTCCCTTCCAGGGTCTTGATTCTCTCTGGGTTCAAGGTTCCTTTCTTTCCAGGGCTTGCTTCTTCCTGGGACTGGCTTCTCTTTCCTCTGTAACCTTACTTTCTGGGGCTCCCGCTTAAGGCTTCAGCATCAAACTCCAACAGCAAAACTCCAGCAGCAAAAACTCTCACATCAAAAGCTCCAACTCTGTCCTTTGCCATGCCTTTTATCTATGAGTCTGCACCCACCAAGGAATGGGGACTCAATGCCTTAATGACATGGCCCAATCAAAGCACTAAACATAATGCAATCATGCCCAGTAATAGACTAGATTACAAACATAATCCAATATCTATTTTTGGAATTCATAACTATATCAAACTGCTACAACAGTCCACTTTCAATAAATCAAAGTTATAAAGAGAAGACCCTGGAAAATTAGAATAATATAATTAATATGTTTGATCTATTAGATATATGACAAACTTTAGTTCTCGAATTTGGAGAATAGACCTTATTTTTAATGAACTATAAATATTTACAAAAATTGACCATATGTTAGCTTCAAAGAAAATCCTCAATAAATCTGAAACAAAAAGAAATAATGCAGACTATTTTTAATATCAAACTATACTTATGCTAGAAACCATTGATAACACCAGAAATCAATGTGCCCAATGATATGGAAATTAAACAAAGTGAGTGAAATATATTTTTTAAATAACAATTATGTCTAAAAGGGAAATAAATAAAAGTGAAGAATATCTAGAAAATAGTGATTGTGTTAAATCTTTGTGATGTAGATTAAAATACCTTTACTTAAAAAGGAAATTAAAAATATATTTAAAAAATACCTTTGGAGGAAAATATATGTCCTTCAACTATTAAATGACTATGATAATATTTGTGAAGAATTCAAAAAGAGCTTCAAACAAATATAAGGAACTGGAATTTTAAAAATTTAATTATTAAAATTGTACAAGGATAAATAAGTCTAATGAATTATTTTTTAAAAAGAGAAGAGGGTTTGCCATAATAAAGGAGAAATCACAAAATTAGAAATAAGAACAGATCAAACATTTACCAAGAAAAAAAGAATTTATGAGACTAAAAAATACATGAAAACTTTTCTAAACTCTATTCAAGAGACTTTGAAAACATGAATTAAATGAAAATTTTTCCCAGGAAATTATAAATTAAGTAAATTTTACAAAGTTATATACTACCTAGTCAGATAAATTACCAAGGAAAACATTGAAAAAGTTATCAACAACTTAACCACCAATGAAGAGGCAGTCCCAAAAGTTTTCTTATGTGCTTTTTTTCTAAACTTCAAAGAAGATACTTTTGGTGATATAAATAAGAGGGAAACCACTTTTTTACCCCTTAAACACAGACAAGCACAAACACACACACATATACAACAAAACCTAACACTGTTCATTCATTCAAGAAAGAAAATATTTTTATGTGAATATTGATGCAGCCATCCTAAATAAAATATTAGTAAAATAAATTCATCAGTAAATGAATATAATGTGATATTATAACCAAGTAGATTTATTTCAGAAATGCAAAGATGGTTAAATAGTAGGACATCTATTAAAATATGTCAGTTTATGAAAAATAAACAAGGGGAAATATGGTCATCTTGATAGAGGTGAAATACACATTTAGAAAACAAATTCAATTTCCATTTCAAATGTAAAAGTAATTAAATACAACTTTGCATAAGCTCAAAAGCTGGAGACTTCTCTGACGTGATTAAATCATTTTGTAAACTCAAATCCAGGGCCATGATTAACAGTAAATAGTAAAGGCATTCCCATCACATTTTAGGAAAAGAAACATTTCCATTACTACTTTTATTAAACATTATTCTGGATGTTTTAGACTATGAAGTTTGACAGAAGAGTAAAATAAATGATATAAATATTAGAACTAAGGAAAATATTATCTTTATGTATTACATGAATATGTCGAGTTACCCATATAAATCAATGAAAAACTATTAGAAATAATAAGTAAATATGTAAAGGTGATTGATTTGCAAAAATTGTGGATTTATACCTCACCCTTGTATTTTTTTATTTATTTATTAATTTATTTCTCTCCCCTCCCCCCCACCCCCCCTCCACCCCAGTTGTCTGTTCTCTGTGTCTATTTGCTGCATCTTCTTTGTCCACTTCTGTCTGTTGTTGTCAGCAGCACAGGAATCTGTGTTTCTTTTTGTTGCATCATCTTGTTGTGTCAGTTCTCCCTGTATGCAACATCATTCCTGGGCAGGCTGCACTTTCTTTGGCGCTGGGCGGCTCTCCTTACGGGGCGCACTCCTTGTGGCAGGGCTCTCCTTGAGCACATGAGTATGTGCATGGGCCAGCTGCTCACGGGTCAAGGAGACCCGGAGTTTGAACCGCGGACCTCCCATGTGGTAGATGGACGCCCTAACCACTGGGCCAAGTCTGCCGCCTCACCCTTGTATCTTAATGAATTCCAGAAGAATTAATTCTTTAAATATTCAATGAAACCCTAAAATACTAAAAGAATTTATGAATTTATTATTCATTTAGTTATGAACTGCTGATGGTCTCTCTAAAGATGGGGGGGAAATAAACGTAATTATAAATCCAAAAATCAAATATTGGGGATAAAAATATTAAATATTTGTAGAATGGGAAAAATCAAAAGACAGGAGATAAATGATAAACTAGAGAATAGTAGTTAAGCAATTAAGAAAGTCAAATACTTAATTTCTCTAATATACAAGGAACACTTGTAATTTAGTAAAAATAAAATAAAATGACAATAAATAAGTGAACAGCATGAACAGCTACCATACAGAAAAGGAGGTGTGTGCATGATTAATATGTATGTGAATATTTGGTCACTTTCATTTAAATAATCAAATAAATGCAAATTAAAAGTTATATAGCAATAAGATTGACAAAGATTAGAACATTCTGTAACATCCAGAATTCATAGAAACATAGGAAAGAGGGTATTAATATATTCCTGTAATGGGAATGTAAATTGGTAGATATAATTGAGGAAAATATTAGCAAAAATCAAATTATTAAGTCAAAATACTTACTGAGGCATCAGTTCCACTTTTAAGATTTTCTCCATTAGATTTACTTGTACCTGTGCACAAAGATTTGTGTCCAATGATATCCATAGCAACATTGTTTTTAATAGCAAGAAAACTGGGGGAAAAAACAAATATGTATGAATAAGGGACAAGTTAAATTTGCTACATTTGTGCACTGGTAATTCTATAAAAATAAATATAAAAAATGGTCAAGATTAAAAATATAAGAAGTAATCATGATCTCATTTGTATAAAAAATGCTAGGAGAAAGTATCAGAAAAAAACTGAGGGAAGAAGTTTCCTTTTGGATATAGAAATAAGGAATGGAGAACAGAGTAAAAAGCAGGAAGATTTTTATGTTCCTTCTTCCTTAAACTTCTGACTTGTTTGAGCAATGTGTATTTCATTAGTAGTAACAGCAATAACAACAACAACCCTAATAATAAATATTTTTAAGCAGTGTAAAAAGGAAGGAGACATGTGCCAGTAGCAAGAATTGCCCGTCTTTTCACTCTCTAACTTGGTAACGGTATTGAATTGTCTCACGAATATTAGAGGAAAAGGCAATATTCTCAACTATTGTGTAACTATAGATCAAATGAGGACATGTAGCCCCTACTTTTATCACAGAGGCAATCAGGGAGAGAAAAATGTTTTGGGTCCATAGGCATAATATAATGCAAACAGAAGAAATCCTGAAGTCAGAGGATTTACACATAAAATCCTGGTTCTTATATTCACTGGATATTCTTGGACATTCACTTAACCTCTCTGATCCTCAGTTTTCTCATCTATAAGATGAGGACAAGAATACTCAACAATTTAAAGATAATTATAAAAAAGAGACTTTAAGAACAATATGATGCAAAACAAACATTTTTTTTTAAGATTTATTTATTTCTCTCCCCTTTCCCCCTCCACCCCAGTTGTCTGTTCTCTGTGTCTATTTGCTGCGTCTTCTTTGTCCGCTTCTGTTGTTGTCAGCAGCACGGGAAATCTGTCTCTTTTTGTTGTGTCATCTCTCCATGTGTGCGGTGCCATTCCTGGGCAGGCTGCACTTTCTTTCGCGCTGGGCAGCTCTCCTTATGGGGCGCGCTCCTTGCAAGTGGGGCTCTCCTACGTGGCACGGCACTCCTTGCGTGCATCAGCACTGTGCGTGGGCCAGCTCCACACGGGTCAAGGAGGCCTGGGGTTTGAACTGTGGACCTCCCAAGTGGTAGGCGGACGCCCTAATCACTGGGCCAAGTCCGCTTCCCTGTTTTTTAGAAGAGATACGTCATACAGTATCTTCATATGAAAATATGTCACCTATGTCAATGCAGATAGTTTCAATGACCATGACTTATAAATCAGAATGGTAGAGAGATGACTACTCCAGAATTTGCACTACCCTAATCCTGGGATAGATTTGTATATACTTGTAGTAGATTTGTGTAACCCAAATTAGACATTTTAAAAATCTTTCTCCACATCCTTGTGTGTGTGAAGCCATTATAAATAAGATCACTCCTAAAGATGATATTTTAAGGCAAGATTGTGGCCCAACTGAATGAGGTTGGACCATAATTGAAATTACTGGAGACTTTATAAAAGTAAGAAACTAGAAGCCATGGGGAGGGGCTGGCAGCCAGAGTCAACTGAACCTGGAAGAAAGGAGAGATTATCGCCAGGAGCAGCAAGACAGGGATACAAGCCAAATGTTGCAGACTTTTTAGAAAAAGCATTGCCTTGCTGATGTCTTCATTTTGGACTTCTCCTAGCCTCAGAATCATGAGTCAAAAAATTCCCATGGAGTAAACCAGCCCATTATGTGGCTGTCTGGAAAACTAAGGCAATACTAAAATCAAAAAGGAAGTACCTCAATGGTTAAACTCTGGTTTCTTTAGCAAGTTGTGCCATACATTAACCATATACATTTTCTCTTCCTTATCTGTTCTTTTTGCCATCTGTCTTCTCTTGTTATTTAGTATTTTACTCAGCTAAAATATTTTATGTATCTCTGTTTATTGGAACTACCGAACCTCAATTGAAGGTGTGATCTGTTCAATCATTTCCTGAGCTATGCAGTATCAAATTCATTAAAAACAGATACTAGCTCAGAAAATGAGAAGTATACATAAAAATTTACCCTGAAAAAAATCACTATTTAATTCTGAATCTACAGCTAACTGCAAATCTTTTTCTTAGAGTGGAAATGGGCTAAGTCTTTTAGTCATTGATGGTTTAATTGTTTTTGCTGCCAGAAAATATCCAACTTAACTTAACTAGAGTAATGTAAACTTTTCTACATGAAGTGAAGGTCTTCCATAATCTGGCAGCATTATTCCTTCCAAGGCTGATCTTTCATCTTTTTCCAAAATGAATCCTTCTCTATATTTAGTCATCTAACATGCTCTGTGTCTTCATTTATAAAAACCTTTCTACTTATATTTTATTGTCCATTCTGGCTCTTCTCTCTACTGAAAACTCCCCTGTCTCACCCCATCCTGATCATCCTGTTTCTTCCTCCTCTGTGCTCTCATGGGATTCAATGTTTATTGTTTGTGTCATTCATTGTGACTCCTTTTTTTATATTGTGACACTCAACTAAATGGCATTTAATGTCATTAAATTACTCTGACTTTGAACAACTCAATCTCTTTGTGCTCTACTTTCCATAAAACTCCATAAAATTAAGAAGTTGAAGTAATTCAATGACTCATTCAACAAATATTTTACCAATGTCCACTTTGTGCAAGGCGCTTTCCCATGTACTGCAAACTCAGCAGTGGAAAAAAAAAATACACACAACTGGCTGCTCTCTTGCAGTTACATTTCTGTAGGGAAAGAAAAAATATTAGCATAACGAATTTGTATATTACCTAGTGAGATGCGCTAAGTGCTATGGAGAAAACAAGTGAGGAGTAGGGTGACTGAAGCACAACTGGGCAGGGTAGCAGTTGTGTTACTACTTCAAATGAAGATGAATTTTAAGGTCCTTCAAACTCTAATGGTCTGCCTTTGAATACATTTGTGTATTTCTCCTTAGGAAGATTATAAGCACCAGGACAGTAGGGCACACATTATTAGTGTCTGTTGTTTCATATTATGAGGAATATGGTGTAATGAAAAGAATTTGCCTTTGGAGCTAGATGGATTTGGATTGTATTTCCAGATTTTCAACTCTTTTGCTGTGTGAACAAGGAAGATGTTGAATCTCTCCAAGCCCTTGTTTCTTCCTCCATAAAGTAATATATACCTTACAAGATTGTTGTAAGGGTGAAATTTGAGAGTTCACATAAAGACATTAGTATAGTATCTGACCCATTGTAAACTCTCAACAATGGGAACTGTTTTAGTTTGCCAAAGGGCTACTGATGCAAAGTATCAGAAATGTGTTGGCTTTTATAAAGGGGATTTATTTGGGGTAAAAGTTTACAGTTCCAAGCCATGAAGTCCAACTCAAGGCACCATGAGAGATGCTTTCTCACCAGTCAACTGTCATGTGTTGAAGGAAGATGGCCGCAGATGTCTGCTGAGGTCTCTGCCTTTCTGCCACTGTAGGCGAATATGGCATAAGGCTTGTCTCTTACCAGGCCTCCTCTCTTAGTCTTGGTGGCTCTGCTATGTTCCTGAGTTCGTTCAACTGTAAGCTATCAGGCCTCAGTTCTTTGGGCCTCACCAGGGCTTCTTTCCTTGCATCTTAGCTGTGTGCAGATGCTTTCTCTTACATGGCAAGGTCAAATATAATATGGCAGCTTCCTTTCGCTGTATCTATTTTTATCAGATCCAGCAAAAGGCCAGACACTCGAACTCAGTCACATCTCACCGACATAGTACAATTGAAAGGGTGTCACACCCACAGGAATGTATTATTTCACAAATATAATCTTTCTCTTTTGGGGATTCATAAAGTAATTTCAAACTGCCACAGAACTACTACTATTTATTCCATAAGCAAAATGATACCAATTGCCTATTTATTGAATTAAAATGTTTGGAATATGTTATCTCCAAATCGGAATTTTTCACTTTTTCAAAAGTTCTTTACCCTTTTAGCTAGGTACAGCAGAGACCTAGGTGTTCAAAGAGTATTTGTTGGGACAGTTGGTAAAATCTAAATAAGATCTACATATTAGAAGATATTTTTGTATCAATGTTACTTCCCTGATTTTGGTAATTATATTGTGGTTATGTAGAAGAAGTTCCTTGTTTTTAGGAAATTTGTACTGAAATGCTTATGGGTAAACAGTCAAGATGCTGGCAACTTACTCTCAAGTGGTTCAAAGGAAAAATATATACACATACATATACAAACATACACATTTGGGAATCTGAAGTTAAAATGAGAAATCTTGCAACTTTTTTGTGAGTCTGATATTTTCTCACAATAAAAGTTATATATATATATGTATATCACTAAATGAATGAATGGCTAAATGAGGGAATAAGAACATGAATTAATCCTAGTGTTATCAAGAGTCACAAATGAAATTATTAGACATCTGATGTATTTGGTCCACTCTACTACTCTTTTGTAGAATTTCTAAAAGACACTAAGACATGGGATATTTATAAGGTAATAATAATGAGATGAAAAGAAGAATTTTCAGGTGCCTCATATTTAGGTGTCATGTCACTGAGATGGAAATCTTGTGTATATTATGAACATTTTAACAGGTTTTAAATAAAGCAATTTTGATTATGACATGTTACAAACAAAATTATGTAAAAGTACATTCACTATATAGATCAAATAGGACAATAAGTCATGCTATAGCTAATGAAGGCTTTGCAAGATCACAACTTTCTATACTTTCTATGCTTTTAACAGGGAATAGATGCCATGTGTAGACCCTGTGAATGCTTTCCCTAGCTTGGTTATATGTATTTAGTTTAATATGGCTTAAAGGAAATTAACAAATCAGCCATCAAACTATATTAGATTCTGTTTCTTCAAAAAATTGAAAAAAAAACTTCTAATCTTCTACTCTCTTACTTTGGACATTACTGACTCATTAAAATTTCATCCTATTTTCTAGTTAAATGTAGAATTGTCTCTGTAGCAGATATTCTAAGAAACTACAAGATGGTACAATTGAATGGAAAACAATTCGCACCAGGATATATCTATACCTTTTTAGTATTTCCTTCAGATATTCTATGCAATTTGTTCTTGTCTGCAAGTATGTCTATTTTGATATACCAAGAGCTCTTATTTTCCTCTTTTCCTGTTTTATTGTCTTAAAACAGTCAAACAGGCATCCAGTCAGAATCGTGTGTGTGTGTGTGTGTGTGTGTATGCATTTCTCTCTCTCTCTATCTAGAAAGACCCCTTTTCAAAGAAAGAAAAAATATGCCTAAATAAAAGCCCCTTTAATCAGTTACAAGAGTGTTGTACCAATTACTTCCCTACAGGGTGACCTTTTCATCTTTTAATGGCATTTTGGAATAAAATCGCCCTAACACGTTGGGAGTGTTATGCATGTCACATTTCCAATTCTATTTTTTATCTTGTTGGCACTGAATAAGGCCTAATGTATTCATGACCTAATTAGAGTAATTTTTGAATAATAATGACCTCCTGGGGGAGATTTTTTCTTGATACTATTCAGACACATTAACTAGAACAAGTGTTTCTTAATTTTTAAGTGTTTCTCTAGTTATTGGAAGTATTTTTGCTTCGTTTAAAATGGAAATTATATAACAGGAATCCCTAGAGGAAATGAGAAGCACTTTGTTTTAGTTTTCTTGATTATCTCTTTTCTTGAAAATGCAATATTCCTGTTACGTTGTTGTTGCTTTGTGACTTTCTTCTTTCATTTTCATGAATGTGCCTATATCCAAGAAAGACAGATCATTGCATTAAGAAGAAAGCTTAAACAATTCAGACAGTCCTTCCTGCAACTGCATCTCCATGTTTCTGAATTACTTGCCTAATGGCTTCATTCCAACCATTTCCTTTTTCAGTATCTTATCCTCCTCTACGATACAAATGGATGATGAGACACAAAAGTAAATACATTTATTTTTTGGAAAAGTATGTATTTCTCCCAGCTCATGAGACACTAGGTAATTTTATTTTGTTTTAGTTTTGTTAAAACTTACACTTACTACATGTATGTATATGCATGTGTGTGTATATATATATATATATAAGTATACACACACAGACACACACACATTTAATGCCTAACTTCCCCCAAGAGACCAAAAGACCTGGTACCATCATACCTCTCACACTGTCACCACTGGACATACTGTCTACTTATCCATTTCCCCATATGGATCTAACTGTCCCTAATCTGGCTCAACTATTCAATCACTCCCACATTGTCCAGTATGCCCCTGGAACTCTGTCTGCCATCATTAAAATTTCCCATATCTCTGAACTTCCCCTTTATCTCTTCATGCTAACAAAAATATGCCCATCACCTGAGGATCCAGATAATGCAGTATCTGTCTCAAATAGTGACTACATTTTTCTCTATACCCAAATTAAGATAGGGCATTGAGGTTGGGTTAACGTATTTGCACCATATTGCCTCTTTCAAACTCCCTAACTTCTCTGAAGCTCTTCATTAGACTATATTATCTGCTACCACACTTTATTTCTAATCATATTCCAAACTTCCATTCTCTATCAGTCATGGATCATTCTAGTATCTAGCTCACTCCTTTTTGTTCTACATCTACTCTTGGGTAAAATTTAAACCTACCAATAATTTAACCACCAAAACTTCTACTTCAATAACCCCTCTTACTCTGATATGTACACTCCAACAAATTTTGGCCCCATCAGGACCAATCCTTTTGTGGCTGTCTTCACTTACTTCATTACAATTAAGACATCATGGTTTTTCAGCATAATCCCTCCTTTGGATAACATTCTCACATTCTCTGCTCCTCTCGCCTTCTTTCTCTCTTACTTGAGAACAAAACTTAAAACCTCATTAAATAAAAAACACTGATTTTTTTTTTTTTTTCACATTCATCCAAATAACTGACTTTGGTTTCGGGAAAAAAGCACACCACTATACTAGTTAATCATAGTTTAATTTTATGACCACAGATTTCAAGTGGGCTTTCTGCATTACCTAGCAATAGTGTTCTTTTTCCTTAGTCAGTTTCCTCCCCCACTCTATGAGGTAAAAATTTCAGAACTCTTCCTCTTTGTCAAATAGTCACCGTTTCCCAATCTTTCCCATTTTCTTCCAACCTTCATATGTTCTTCCCTTTAGCTAAAAGGGAGGAGTGACAAGAGTTTCTGTTTAACAAAAGGAGTTTGACACTAAGGGATGGGGGTGATAAGCAAGCAGGTTGTTTCCAAGTCTAACTTGGAGACAGGTAAGTTCAAGACACAGCTCTATTCTTATCTGTGTAAACTTGGACAAGTATTTAAACTTCTTAGAACTTCTTTCTTCAACTAAAGTGAGAAAAGTAATAGAAATTTCACTAGATCCCTTATAGAAATAAACAGAGATTTACGTGGATGCTTGAAAGTTCTGTAAGCACCATGCCGATCTAGGCTGCCAAAGTCCAAGTCCATTGTTTATTATGAAGGCTAAGAGCCATGAGAGGATGGCAAAAGAGGGTGTTCAGAACAAAGGAATTGGGAAGATTGGAAAGGGGAGGGAAAGGTGAAACTGGTCTTCTCAAAGTTTAGTAGAATGTTCTTAGGTGCCCCTCTACACATTCACTGTTTAGTTTAAATCTACAGATATTATTGGACATTACAAAGTCATTGTAATATCTATGGTAGATATTGTAATTAGATGGATTTCCCAGTGTCCTTAGTTGGGGAAGAGATTGTTCTGAGGGTCATGACTATTTTATAGAGAAGGTGATAAGACAAAATACAGCCAAATGAAGGGAAAAATAGCAAAACCCGAATAAGGAAGCAGAGGCAAGCAGCCTACTGTCTCTCCAAAGTTATAAATTTAAGAAATGGTTACCATTAGAGGCCTCAGTAACTGAATATTGCAGGCTCAGGAATGGTTAGATAAGCAATGCAGAGCTTATGGTCGCACATAGAGCACCTTTATACAAATTAGAAAAGGTGTCATCTCTGTGTGAACCTTAAACTCTTTTTCTCTAAGTGCATTATAAAAAGTGCCTCCTCTATGTGTATTTGTTGACAAAAGAACCTCTTTCACCTTGCAGTTGCCACTCCTTTCCCACCTGTGCCCCCAAGGATGAACTGTTTGGCTAGCAGTAGCAAGCACTGGATTTCAACTCTCTTTAGTCCTCTTCTGCCGGCTATTCTTGGGTAGGGCACCACATACACATCCATAGGCAGGACCTGGCAGCAGTCTGCTATTTATGCATGCATTTAGAGAAAATAGGAATATTCAAAGAACATCCTAATGTATTTAAGCAAATATCTTGACAATAATTGCTCCTCCAGTGCTTGGTGTCTATCAGGAACGGAGCACTGTGTGCTTAGACTAATTTCATTTAGAGTGGTATTTCTTATGTTGTTAAAAGTAGTGGAGGTCAGTTAACTTTACAATTAAAACCTGTAGTCATCAGTGGAAAAAGAAAATTACTTTTAAAAAAAATTAATCCTGAAACAACTAGATAGCTATATGTGAAAGGGAAAAACAAAAAACAAAAACCTCAACACCTACCTTACCACATTTACAAAAATTAATACAAGAAGGATCAAAGAATTAAACATAAAAGCCAAACCACAAAGCTTCTGTGAGGAAAACAGAATAGTGTTGTGACCTTGTATAGGCAAACATTTCTTACATAGGATGGAGAAAACACCAATTATATAAAAAAAAAAGAATAATTTGAACTTCATCAAAATTTAAAACTTCTGCTTATCAAATAACTCCATTAAGAAAATAAGCTGTCAAGACACAGACTGGGAGAAAATATATGTATACATATATCTAACAAAAGACTACTTTCCAAAAATTTAAAGAATCCTTGCAATGGAATAATAAAGAGATAAACAATCAAATATAAATAATAGGTAAAAGACTTGAACAGCACATCATAAAAAAGATATATGAATTGTCAATACATTCATAAGAAAGCAATTGTCATCATTAGTCATTTGGAAAATGCAAATTAAATCCACAATTAGATACCATTTCACACCTACTAGACTGGCTGAAATATTAAACTTTGAGAATGTAGAGCAACTAGAACTCTCAGTTGCTGCTTTTAGGAGTATAAAATGGAACAATTAGTTTGGAAAACCTTTTAACAGTTTCATAGTTAAACATTTACCTACCCTATGATCCAGAAATCCCATTCCCAATAAATGAAATATATGTCTACCAAAAATTTTTTTATGAAGAAAATTCATGGCAGCTTTTTTCATAGTAGCCTCAAACTGGGAAAACCCAGTTGTTCATAAATAGGAGAATAGATAAACAAACTGTGATAAACAAACTACTCAACTATAATAACGAACAAACTACAAAATGGAAAAATTTAAAAAAAACAACATTAAGTAAAATAAGCCAGGTATGAAATATTATGTTCTTTTAGGTTCCACTTAAATGATGTTCTAGAACAGGAAAACCAATTTCTGGTGCTGGAAAGCAGAACAGTGGCTGCCTCTGGCGATGGACTGTGAATGCGCACCAGGGAACTCTGTCATAATGGAAATGTTTTATATCTCAATGGGGTGTGGATTATACAAGCTTATGCATTTTAAAAAATCCATTGAATTGTCCACTAAGATCTGCACATTTAACCTTATATAAATTGCAACCCCTAAAAAAAATACATAGTAAATGATAGTACACCCTTTCACAGATGATGAAATGTCATTCCCACTCCTGACATAGAAGTTCTAGTCTACTGGATGCTCAGCCACCTTAAATTGGTCCAGATGACTAACAAGGTTTTCACATCTTCTGTCTTTTGTGAGGTCTAAGGTGTGAGGTCTAAGGTCTTAGAGAATTCCAACCTCAAGGACTTCTGGCAGACTTCTGATTTTTTTGAGCCTTTGAGAAAATGATCCTTTAATATCCTAAAAACCTCCAACATGAACTCACTGTGGTTACACTTGGCCTTGAAAGCAGAGTAATATGTGCACATTGCATTTCTAGCCTGGAAAATGTCCAGATGTTCACATACACATGACAGGTGGACCTTTGACAGTTCAGAATCCTAATACCATTCTTTGAGGCCCTTAGCTGGGAGTTTCTAGTATCTTTCTGGCTCCCAGATACAAGCTTTATTCTAAACTGATCTTCATGCCAGGCTTGCTTCTTTCTTGAATGTGGAATTCTTATATCATGGCACAGAAGAAAATTAAATATAACTTTACAATTCAATTCATTATCAGTCAATAAATACTTGAATACCTAATCTGTAAAAACCACTGTACTAAAACTTGAGAAAATGTTATTTTTTTTTCTAGTGCCAGGCTATTTTCTATCCACCTTGAACTCTTATATAATTAGCAAGGTTGTGGCAGAGAAAACATAGGACTAAATAAAGGAATCCTATGACAATCTGAGATATTTTAATTGCTATAGAACTATATTGCTCAGTGCTCTTTTCTGTTGTGAAATTTAAGTTTGTTTAAACTGCCCAGTCAATCAGTAGCAGTCCACTTTCAGAAAGGCTTGAGTACAGTCCCGGTCAATGGAAACAATATGCTTCCCTCCATCCTTCACCCTGATCTCTGACAACTGAAAGTTTGGGGCTGTCTGTGCGTAAAAATCGTAACAAACTTATCACGAGGTCTTGCAACACTGGTTATAATGCACAGAGCAACTTAATCATTAGGGTCTGCAATACCCACAGATGACTTTGCTGCTTCTTTATAAAACTTTTCATTTAGTACTTAAAATAGATCCTATAAAACAGGGGTAGTTTTTTTCAACCTTACTCCCATAATATAAGCTCATTCTGAAAGGTGACAAAGCCACAGTTTTAAAATGCAAGATCTTTCACTAACCAAATAGTCTCCTGAATTTGGATAATGAGAATTCAAAGAACAAGTTCAGGAAACAAGGGACACAACTTCGTCTAAATCTATTCAGTTTCCTAGTTTTAGAGAACACACGCAGAGTACCAGAAATATTTTGTAAACATATTGCAACTCTTCTATAAACCTGATTTTGAACAATGAGAATTTGGATACCTAGAAGAAGTACATGAGGGGAAAGGGACTGTGGCTTTACACTATTCTTTTAGTTTTACATTAAGACGTCTCATAATACAAATCAGCTACAATTCCTCAGCAGGTGTATAGCTATAAGGACCCAAGTATTTATGGTACAGTCTGAAATTGCAATCATCTCTTTAGCTCATAGTTTAATTGCATTGGAAAATTCACTATCTTAATAGAGTTATAAGCAGTGCATGTGGATTATGAATTTATGTATGTGGATTATGGCTTTACGCATTTGAGGGAGGAAAAGGCACAGATGGTTGGGTTCCATAAACTGCTTCATTGGTGTATCAAATAAGCACAGGTACAATTCAGGCAGGTGGGATTGAAAGAAAAAAAGATGTGCAGATAAATTCATTAGATTCTGACACTTCAATAATAATTTCGCTCTTGAACTGTTTTTTTCCTTGTTATATTATAAGAATAAAAGCATATATTTCCTTGTTGCAATTATTTCCGGATGAATTACATTCAAACCAGGGGACACAACTAGGAACCCCAGTAAAAGTATTTATAAGCACACATTTCAAACATAGCTCTTCCTGAAGTTCTCTTCAAATGAGCGTACTATTTCAAATACATGTGCTAAGAATTTCCTTTTGGTCTTTAAATATATGATGCTGACCTTGTGAATAAGGGTAAAAGCAACCTAGGAATAAAGTTAGAAATGTTTTCACTTTTATAACAAGGAAGACTGGGGCAAAAGAAGTTCAGAATGATGTAAAGAAAACACATGAACTGTGTTTTAAATTGTGATTGAATTTCACTTTACCTTTGGCTAAAGAGAGAACTCTGTCCAAGTATTGAGTAAGTCCCGTGTCTACAAATAGCCTGGTGTTGTAAGTCATTTTTACACAGAGCCTGCATAAAGAAGTAGAGATTCCTATTCTTAAAATACCACTGAAGGTAAAAAAAAAAAAAAAAAAAAGATAAACAAAAAATTTCATTAATACTAAATTACTAGCAAGGTAGTCTATTGGTTGCTTGGTATCCCCTGTGGCAGTACTTATACTTTGCAATTTGGGAATTAGGAGATTGTGTGATTTGGAGATAAAAAGAACTGCCAAGAGAGAAACAGTGATTTGGAGAACTCAAATTTCAGACTGGAGCCAAACATTTCACAGAGTTACTGGACTGACTTTGTGGAAGTATTTACATTTGTTAAATTAAACAGGCTTAAAACTACATTCAGGAAGGTTCATGGAGAAAGCCTATTTGCATAGCAGCAAGTTTTCACCTCCACCTGTGTATGCAGATTGGTTTATGTAAACACATAGTCCAGCATTCATTTATTTCAGCCAAACATTTTTTTTTTTTTTTGGTATATCCACTATCTGTCAGACCCTAGGCCTTACCCTAAACACAGGAGCTATATTAATAAAAAAGATGGCCCCTGTGGAATATATATCATAGATGGGGAACAGAAAATTCACAAGTAAAATAATATAGATAGAACATAATTTTAAGTAATCATCAGTGCTAGAAAAAAATGATAATAAAGCAGAAGAAAGGGCGTTGACAGAGGATAGGCTGGTCAGGGAAGACCTCCCTAATGAGTTGACACACAGGAAATAAGGTGATGAACCATATAAAGTTCTGGGGAAAGATCATGTTAGAAGATATGATATCTATAAACACGTTGAAATGGGAACGAACCTGATTTATTTGAGGACAGTAAGGAGGGCATTTTAGCAAAGATGAGGGAACAGAGAGGAATATTTGCAGCAACTGAGTTTGAAGAGCAAAGCAGAGGACAGACCACATGGGGTCTTATTGACCATGGTGTGGAATATGGCTGTTTTTAAAAATGGGAAAGAGTACCACTAAAGCGATCCATCAAGAGAGTCCCATAAACTGACCTGAAAGTTCACCATAGCTATCATATGGAGTCCAGACTTTGTGTGTCAAGGGTTAACAACATGAGATTGGTTAATGGGCTAAAATATAAAGTAGTTCAGGTGAATAACAATGACAGTTTGGATTGGTAATTCTTCTGGAAGTGATGAGAAGTGATTAAATTCCATAAATTTTGAAAAGTAAACCAATAAGACTTGTTGGTAGATAGGCTATATTTTGTGAAGGAATAAAAGTAATCAATGAGGCATGGAACCTGAGCAATGGTATGGTAATGCCATTGCTAAATGGGAACTCAAAGGAAGAATAGATTTGAGGGCAAAGGTATGTCAAAAGTTCTGGTTTGAACATGTTAATTTTTTGACTCTTAGAATTCACGAGGAGATGTTGAGTAGGATATTGAATATATGAATCTGGAACTTGGAAGGTCTTAGGGCTTGAGAAGTAAATTTGGATGATGTAATAAAAATGGCATTTAAAAATATATACTATTATGAAAAATCAGATAGAATAGTATAATGAGCTCACACTACCCATCACTCAACTTTTTTTAACTGTCTTTTTTTTAAAGATACATAGATCACAAAAAATGTTACATTAAAATATATGAGATTCCCATATACCCCATACCCCACCTCACCCACCTCTCCCAAAAAAATCTTTCATCGCTGTGGCACATTCATTGCATTTGGTGAATACATTTTGGAGCACTGCTGCATCCCATGGATTATAGTTTACATTATAGTTTACACTCCCCCAGTCCATTTAGTGGGTTATGTCAGGATATATAATGTCCAGCATCTGACTTTGCAATATCATTTAGGACAACTCCAAGTCCCGAAAATGCCTGCACATCACATCTCTTCTTCCCTCTTCCTGCCCTCAGGAACTACCACCATCACTCAACGTTAACAATTATCAACTCATGGTCAATCTTGTTTCATACATTCCCCACACACTTTCTTCTTTTTCATACTGTTTTGGAGAAAATCTCACACCTTGCATTATTTTATCAATAAGTACATACATGTTTCAGTATGTATATGAGTGGCATTTAAAGCCATGGGTCTGGAGAAGATCATCTTTAGAGAGAGTGAATACAAAGAGGGATGAGGATTAAGTTTTGGAGTATTCCAAAATTTAGAGTTTAAGAAAAAAGTCCAGGAAATAAAACTGAGGAGGATTTGCCACTAAGATTAGAAGATTGGAAGAAACTAGAGGAATATGGTGTGTTGGAAGCTAAGTGAAAAGAAAGTATTTTGCTCTGTTTCAAATGCTGCTGAGAGGAAGAATAAGATGAGTGCAAAGAAATAATAATTGAATTTAATAAAATGGAAATCACTGTTAATTTGAGAAGAGTGGTTTTGCTGAAATGCTAGGGACAAAGTCATGATTGGAATAGGGTGAGGAGAGAATGGGAGGAGTGGGTAGCAGACAGGGATTAGGGGAATGATAACTAAAAGATACAAGGTCTCTTTCTGAGGTGATGAAAATATTCTAAGCTTGACTACAGTAATGGTTGCATTTATCTGTGAATACACTAAAAACCATTGAATTATACACTTTAATTAGACTAATTGTTTAGTACATGGATCATATCTAAATAAAACTTTTAAAATTGTTTTTAAAAAATCACTCTTTTGAGGTGTTTTCTTGAGAAAAAGGAGCAGAGAGGAATATTAGGTCAAGGGAGGATTTCACTTTTATATGATGGATCATATTAGCCCAGGTTAATATTCTGACAAAAAGTATCTGGTACAGAGGAGGAAATAGATGATGTAAGAGAGAGGGAGGACAAGTACAGATCAAAATTCTTGAGTAGGTGAAAGAAAATGACCTCCAATGCACAAGTATAGGGGTTGGCCTTAGAGCAGCAACTGTCATCAATTTTAACAAGAGAGAAGGCAGAGTTGGTAGATTTAATGGAAGACAGGTGAAATTAATTCCACTCAGAATGCTTTTATTTTGTCCATCAAATAATTGTTGATGGCATCAATTGAGAATGCAGTAGGGTTAGGCTTTACTAATATGGGAGGAGAGAAGAGAAGTTGTGGAATAGTCCTCTTTTAAAAATGAAAGAATATGTGTGCTTAGGGGATATGGTTTGTTTTTAAATAAAATTATTTTTAAAATTCGCAGTGCTGAAGTCCAACTTTAAAAATTGGTCAAAATTTAGAGTAGTCCAGTCGTCAGAGTTTGCTGTTTTTCTACACATATATTTAAACTGTTCACATACAGAAGCAGAGAAACTGGAAGGCCCAGTTTTATAAAGTAAGATTTTGAACATGTTGAAGGAAAATGAAGTTTGAATGGACAATATTTGCAAGAGATTACCTGTAGTGATGAACCATGACCTCTAACTTTGGTTAAAAAGGAAGTGAAAGCATGAGGAAGTGGAGGAGGAGAAGGAGGCTAGGAAATGTCAGTTTCACTGCTGCCAATAATTAAAGGAGTTTGGGAACTGGAATAAGTTACATTGAAGACCAGGAAGGAGGAACAGAGACTAGATTAATTCAAATCAAGATTTGGAGTTAGTGATAATATTATGGGAATTGTTGGCTGAGATTGGGAAAGAGAAGAACAGGAAATAAGGAGGACAAAAAATAGCCCAAGGTGTTGGATTATCTACCTGTATGGTGAAAAGAACAGTGGTTGAAGACAGTGAGTTAGGTTCTAAAAAGGAGAGATGACCAGGAGGTCAGAAGATGATTTAAACAAGAAGCAGTAGTAAATGGTGTGATAGCATAACAGGCTTCAGAGATGCTTTAATTATTGAGGAAGGAGGAAAGAGAAATGTTCTGGAAGTGTCAGTGAGCAGAATGCCTTGATTTCAAGCATGGGGTGGTGCATGGGAGAAAGAGGAAAATAAGTAAATAAACCAATACTCCTCTGAAGGGACTACAGGGAAATTAGGGTTTTCAAGGATTATTTAGTTATCAGTTGGGGCAAGTAAAAGAAGAACATGTTCAGAGAAGAAGTTAGGGGTAAAGGGGATTTTGCTGTTGGGAGGCCATATGTTTTAGAACTTAAATGAAGTCTTTGGGGAGAGCTGAGAAAGGGCAGAAGTTTATATCAGATTGTTTAGAGCTCCATAAGAGTAAGTCTGCACATTGATAAATGCCTGGGAGACTTGTGTTTCTGATGGTAATTGTTGTAAGCAGGGATGAGAGGATGATGGGTTAATTTCTATAGAACCTTTCAGAGAAGATGGTTAATCATTGCCTCCTTACACCCTCCATCACTACCCCCACTTTGGTCTTTTAGGTAGTTTGTGGTGGTATTGTGGTAATGTACTGATTCCATAGCTAAGGGAGAGGTGCCTTTACTGTAATTATATAGGGTTCTCTTAATTTCAAGAGCTGATATAGATGCCATGCCAAAGGGAGGGAAGGTTGGTTGTGAGAGTAGACCTCCAATAAATGGTCCCTTTTTCTCTCCCTTTTTCTTTCTTCCTCACCACAGAGAAATGTACTCAGGAATTGAAGGTATAATGAGGTCCACAGAATCTGAATTAATTAAATTTTAACACTACGGTTTTTCAGACAGCCCTTCTCAAACTTTATGCTACATAAGAATCATCTTGAAAACTTAACAGAAATGCACATTCCTGGGGCTCAATCCCCCAAATGCTAGATAGGAAGAGTGACACTATAGTCTTTTTTGCCTGGAGCAGTACAATTCATGCTTCTTAGACTGGCTAGAGTATTTATAACAATTCCTTTCACTCTCAAAAATGTTCAGATTTGAACCACAAAGGATATGGCCATTTTAGGCACAGGACTTGGGAATCTTCATTTTGAATAAGCACTCAGGATAATTCCAATCCAAGCAGCCTATGTATTATTTAAAGGAATGATCCTGTTTGTTTTGCTGATTCTGGCCATTTTATATTTCGTTGAATTAGTCAGGTATGGTCTACACAACCTTCGTTCCTTTGTTAGAAATATCTGCAAGGGTCCATGGAGGTTTATGAAAGAGGCAAACTGGTTTATTTGGGAATGACTGAAACATTCTTAAATGACAACTATATATATTTTATTATACTAACTTGAGATTACACATACACAATGTCTAACATTGCTGAGTACTGCTTACTATATCACAGTCTCTCTTCAAAGTACTTTACATTTATTGACACATCTAATCTTCATAATTACACTTTGAGTTTCCACTAATATTATTTCAACTTTACAGATAAGGAAACTGAGCCACAGAGAAATTAAAGTTTGTTTGAAATCACACAACTAATAGGTGGTTGAGATTGGATTCAAACCCAGACATTCTGGTTCCCTAGCCTATGCTCTTAACAAATATGACATACCACCTTACAAACCCATTCTGTGGAAGCATCAATCTCCATTTCCTCACCTGAAAATCCTTCAGATAATCCTTAACCAGATAAGCCACTTGTCATCACCTTATGCAATCTTATTTCTATTGATGTTCTAGGTATCCCACTGAGTTCTTGTCCCATGTTTTCTTGTAAGTGGCATTGGAGATCTTTATTATTTGTTGATGGCCCTTAGTCTTTTCATTCACAAAGTTTACCAAAATTATGGTGTTCTTCATTCCCAAAGTATGGGTTTTCTTCACTTCACACCACCAAAGACGTGGAGGGAGTAGGGAGAAGGGAATTAACATTCATTGAGAACTTAGTAAGTGCCAGATACTTTGTTGCATTTTACATACATTATCTTATTCCATCTTTACAACAGGTCTGAGAGGTCAACATTTTTATCCTATCTTTTTTTTTTTAAAGGAAAATAGAGTTTAAAGAGTATAAGTAGTTTTTTCTAGGGAACAAAAAGCAGTGGAACAAAGATTTGAATACTGGGCTGCTAACTCCACAGTTAGACTGTACACTCTGCTTTATTTTAACAGAAGAGATGACTTAATTTTTCTGTTTGCTTGGCCTTGATGTTCTTTTCTTGATGTGCAAAAAGGAAGGCTCTTTTTCCATTCTCTTTGGTAATGAGAGCCTTTGTCTTGATGAAGTCTAAGATAAAAGTAATTACATTAAAGATACCATTTTCAGCAATATGGGAGGTGTTGCAATTTAATCACTTCACACACAGTGTTGTAAGAACTAAGCCCTCCTCCTCAATCTAAAAATGACTAGTTTTTTTGGGTATGTGTCTATCCATTGGTGGTTCTACCCATTTAATGATGGCATTAGTATAATTCCCAAATGGCTGAGAGTTAACCAAAAAAATTATAAAAAGACTTCCTCTCTATAACGGGTATGTATTGAGGTGGTGGTAGTGAATGACAACAATAAACACTAAACACAGCCCTTTGCATAGAGCTACTGCATACTATTTGTTCATAAAATATATATTTGAACAGGGATCAATTCATGAGTGCCTTCAAAAAAACCCAAAGGAACTCAATACTGAGTTAAATAAGAAATGTTACCACAATCAAGGCATACAGGATGCCAAGAATGAGAGAGAGAGGGAGACAGAGAGAAAGTAAAACTCTGAAGAAAAAAGACTACAGCAGCCAAAGACTCAAAACATGTCCCTTGAAAGTGACTGAGCCTGACACGACCAGAGTTGTTTCATGATTTTTTAGCCAGACCGAATAACTGGATAAAATGCCCCAAAGCAATGTGAAAACCTATAGCATCCTGTGTCTAAAAAATATCTATCTTTTCACTATCTAACTCCATATAGAGATCTTTTTTTCCTCATTGGGGAAGTCTAGATTCAAGACCACAGTGGTTTCTACTCTCAAAAGGAAGTAAAGTTTAAATAAATACAATATTCTTGCTATTTGCAAAAAAAAAAATGGGAAGGATACTGAATTTTACTGTTGAAACAGACCCTAAATTCCCTGTAGAGAGTAAGATGCTGGCTGCATTTCTTCTTAAGTTTCACCCAACATTGCCCATGCTTTCCCAGTCTAAGGAGACATCTTTGGATTACTGTGTATTGAACATTTCATGTGTTTATCACAGCACTAAGCATATAGTGTGTGGTCATTTATGATTTTCATTAATTCATTGTTTAACAGACTTATCACTCACTCTTGGGAGTATGAAGTCCCAAATAATGTCCTCTGTATTATCTGTAAAATAGTTTGAAATCACCTTATTGCTGTAGGAAATCTACATGATAGAGATAGATAGATAGACAGGTAAATAGACAGGTAGATAGATAGATGATAGATGGGTAGCTAGAGAGATATATACATAAATACAATATACATATATATATATCTATATAAGCATATGTGTATATATGTGTATGACTGTGTATTCATGTATATAGAACTTTAATAACTATCAGTACCTACTGAGTAATATTAAATAACTCTAAGTAAAATTTAATTAAAGTTGGTGTGCATGTGTGTGTGTGAGGAAATGAAAAGAGGTTATATGGTCTAATGCAAAATTACCTCTTCACCTTCCTCTTGGACAATCTGGAATTAATTTCCTCAGGTATAGAATGTGAAAAAAATTATCAATTTACTGACCCTGGCATTTTCTTAACTAACAATGAGTCATTTTTTTTAATCTTAAAAATAAACAGAAATGAGAAGATGTAGCTCAAGTGGTTAAGCACCTGCTTCCCATGTACAAGATCCTAGGTTCAATCCCTGGTACCTCCTAAAATAAATAAACAAACAAACAAATAAATAAATAAATAAATACATAAATACATAAATGGAATTACATATGAATATATAAATTCCGAATCTGGAAATTTACAAGAGGATAATTGTTTGTAACTCTTAGTCTTATTTCTACTTCAGACAAGTTAATGTCCTTTCTTACCTTGTTATATTTGCATATGCATTGTTCCCTGCACAAGCCACAAGGATTTTAAGATGAGTTGACTAGAGTTATTCACTCAGCATAGAGTCCTCATTTGATGTCTCAATAAAGTTTTGTCGATTGATGCAAGAGCAGGGGTTAATGGAGTTTTAGTACCAGTATATTATATATCTGATGATGATTCCAAGACGCAGAGAGATTTTCTCAGGTTTCGATTGCAGTTCCCACTTATTTATATTTGGCACAAGGGAGAAAATAATCATTTCATGACAATTCATGTCACAGTTCTATTTTAAGCACCAGGATGCAATCTAAAGTGATCAGCCCTTTATTGTTGCTTTCAGGATGAGACAGAGGCTGCTTTCTGTTAATTTGCCTATAAAATTTGCTCTGGGTTAGATTCCCAGCTTTGCCATTTACTAGTGTGTGACCTTGAACATGTTCTATAATCATTATACACCTTGGGTTTCCTATTTAAAAGTGAGGGGGAAGCAATGATACTTTATAGAGAATCATATAAAGACTAAGTGATATGAAGTCTTTCACAAAAAGTTTAGCACACGGTCTGGCACTTCTATTCTTTCCTAAACTTCCTATAGCTGATAAAGGAGAGAAGTTTAAGGCCCAAGGAGGGAAAGAATACATTTAAATCGAACTTCCTCATAAGGAAATGAAGCCCTAAAGGGATGAAGTAACATACCAGCTGAGCAGATACTGAGCCAGGAGAGGAACCTGCACAGAAGCTCCTGATTTCCCATTCCTAGTCCCACTTTGTCCCCCAGTTTGTCCATGAAATCAAGGAATTATCAAATATAATGCTATCCTTTCTGAATTCCATAACACCTGCAGTGATGGAGACCTAAGGGTGCCATGGCAGCAGCAATACAGTTTAAGGAAAAGAACATGGATTCTGGAGAAAACAGACACCAGTATAAATCCACTAAGTAGTTATGTGACCTTCAGCTCTTCCTTTTCAATTCCTATTGGACAGTTAACACTGTTTTTGGTCCTGAAACATCTATCCCTGCCCATTATTCCTCCCCTTATTTACAACGTCCAGAGAGCATTACTTCATTTCACGGGCAATTATTGAATACCCTTCATGTGCCAGATACAATACTGGGTTGAGCCTTTCGTGGATCCCTGAAAAACAAAGATCTTTTCTTATTCTTGGTTGCATCTTTGTAGCCCTACAAGTCTTTCAAAACCAGCACATGACTGGCTCAGACTCTTTCCAGATACATTATTTTAAAACCCTCTTCTCTGCTCTGAGAATACACCTTCCCCCTTGTGCCTGTGAATGATTGGCATATCTTGGAGGGAAACTTGTTCTCAATTACCTTATCCTGTAACAACTCCAAATAGGCTCTCAGCAGGTAGAGATAAGGTAAGGTGGGAAGAACGGGAAATTACTACTAAATATTAATTCAGCACGTTGCTTCCAGTTTGCATAAGATCCTAGCTGTTTTCTCTCCTGCTTTCTAGAAATTACTGAAGCAGAGAATCTAGGGATTGTGCTGCTGACTAATTGGAATGAGCCAGAGCAGAGAGGATGACCCAGAGACCCTGCTGATGTCATGTTTAGTCAGAGGACAGGAAAGTACATTCCAGAGACATGCTATTATGTGTTGCTGAGATTAAGGGAAATTCTGGTTCTAAAAATTCATGAAAAAAGATGACTTTTAATGAGGGTTTTTGTTTATTTTCATTAGTGACTGCTTACTGACCCAATTAATGAGAAGCAAGAACTTTAACTGCAGAGGAAAATAAGGAGAAAAGTAAAAGCATAACTATATAAAATGTTTTTCAAAATCACCTAAAGGGAAAATGATTTTTAATAATGAAATCAAAATTCTATTAACTGTGTATATTATTTTTAATTTGATAGACCAATCTTTGGTATCATCATTTATAGAATTTAGGATTTTGTAAAGGTAGGGACAAAGAAAGCATAGAAATTGCCTCTAGAAGTAAGCCACAATGAACTTTTTAGCAGGAATTATTCTAGCTATACCATATTTCTTATGAATTCCAAAAAACATTCAACAGTATCTTGTCACTTGTGCACTTATGGGTGACTGCATGCATGTGTTTATTTTAGTCAGCTTTCTTTTTTATTACTGATGTGCAAAGGGCAAATGAATGGTGCAAGAAGCAAGAATCACACTACCCCTATCCCTGCTTTACCACCACTGAGCTTGTGGCGCTCCACAATATTTCTGGACCTCCATCTCCTTATTTCTAAAACAAATCCATTGGCTTGGAAAGTGTGTTCAGTGTATTTCAATTCTACAAGTCTATCAATGTGGTTATATTTCAATAGCAACCTGTCTTCTATTACCAAACTTATTCCCACCTCCCTATATGTAGCTGTGAATTGAAAAAATACAAATAAATTCACAACATGCTTGCTGTCCTTTCTCATCCAGCCAACTTTCAACGGTGGGGAAAAAAAACAAAAAAATTTTTGCTACTGGGAAAACAGTCTATGGGGGTCTGTGGGAAGGGTAGGGTGGCATCTGAAATTTGTTTTCTTTTTTGTTCTGTTTGTTGTCTGGGAAAATGGGCTGAGCATCAGAATTTAAAAGAGCTAAGACAAGATAGAGTGATTTAAAAATTAGGAAGGGCTTGAAGTGCTCTGAAATAGGAACTAGAGTACTAGGAGAAGAGAGATGAATCAATAAAATTCATCAGCCAGTGCTGGGGCTGGGGCTGGAGTTTTGGAAGTGGTGGAATAGACGAGAGGTTTGTTTATTTTGAATAGCTACTGGGAGTACTTTGGGAAGCTGGAAAGGACAAAAATAATTTGGTGGAGGCCCTTTGGAATGTACATTGGAATTCCATCTTGACACCAGTTGAACTTTTGTATTGATTATTAAAAGGTCTTTTCAGTGTTTCTTAGATACTAGAATGGTGTTTCATTTGACTACAGCCTCAAGTTGAAAAGGGACGTGAAGTGGCCCAGCTTTATTATTGTACATCTGGATGTGATGCATAAGTATTTAAGCTCTGATTCCCATATGCATCTTGTTCAGCTCCCTAATGACCTTCAGTGCTGCTCCAGACCACCCTGGTGCTATAAAATTTGTTCCATGATTTTATCCATTATCTAATGGCCTCACATTATACTTTAGGTAACAAATCTGCTCTTAAGTCCCTCCACTTCTCTTAACATTTCAATTTTTTTCATGCTTTTACCATGCGGGTATTTGTGTTGGACTCACCCTCATACTAAAACTGGAGGATGACAGCTACAGGATATAGAATGCCACAAAACTGAATGCATTTTGTTTCACAATATAGAACCCGGTAATTCTGTGAGGAAGCTCTGAAGGTGTCTCAAAGCAACAACTACAATCATTTTTTGCAGGCTTTTGCATGTGCAGAAAGTCACTGGCCCTGGCCTAGGTCTTATTCTACTCAGCCTTTCTAAAAATAAATGAGTCACAGATGTCACCATGGTAAAGGTAAATTTCACAGAAATAGAGATGGGGTCAAATACTCTACAGACTAGGTGCTCAATGTGTCTGTTTCTATAGCACTTTACGCTTTCCAGTACTTCCCCATGTATTGTCCCATTTGATCCTTACCATAACTGTGAAACAGGTGAGGCAAAAGCCATGGCCCCAGAGGAGGAGTCAAGGTTAGAAAGGTTAGTTTAGTTGCCCAACACACACAGCTACTATGACAGAATCTACAGTAGGTCTCTGGACTTGAAATTTTAGTCTATTTCTCTATCAACTGTAAATGTTCTTTCAGGGTAAGTTTGGCCACTGCTTGGTGTTTCACTGGCTTTATAGTCAGTGTTCACTTGGGGTTTTTTTCTAGGTTGGTTATTTTTCAAGTTGGTAATACTTTCAGCAAGGGTCCGTTCTGGACATTCCAGAGACAAGAAAAAATCATCACTAAAGCTTCTTAAAGAAGTTCCTTACCTAGATTATAAGGTTTAGTTGCAATGTACTCAAGGAGTTTGTTTATCTAGATTGCAACTCACTGATGAATAAGAATAATTAGCCCTAGTTTACAAATGGAGAAAGTGAGGCAAGACCATTGCCTGAATCCTCCGTTATTTTCTTCCTTCCCTACTCTAATTACCTCTATTATGTTCTTGTTATATTACTTTTGGGAGAGAAAATACACTGATTTAGGTGGAAAATATAAAGCAATTAATTAAGGCCAGTTGCTTGATGTTTGGTGGCAGCATTTGCCAAAGGTAAAATGTGGCCTTAGAGCTATTGTTTGGTTACAAAATTTGAAGATGTGCTAATTTCTTATTTTGAAAAGCCATTAAATAAGTCATTACTTCATTGACTTCTGAAATGATTTATTTGAGAGTAGAACTTCATTTGGGAAAAATCAATTTTGGAATTCCCATGTCTCAATTGACGTTATTGATAACTATGATAAATTTAGTGTGTTCCATTCATGGTAAATCTTTTATAAGTTTGTTATTTTTAGTAAGTTTCAGTTGATTATTTTTCTTTTGTCTGCCCTCTTTATTTCTAATACTTTAAATTAATTTAAAAACTTGTGCTTACTTAGGTGCACTCTCCTCTAAACCTAGAAGCAAGAGAGACAGAGCTGTCAAGTTCTAGATTGGTATGCCAGAGGCTAGGAAACAAGAGAATCAGGGTTCCTGTCTCTGAATCCTGTTAATCACTAAGTTGCTAAGGCTTCACTGGATGTTAATGTCACAGTACTTTCAATTCCCTCTCTGTAAAATAAAAATGAGACTCTTTCTGAAAATGAGTTGAAGAAAACAGTTCAATCTGCTTTGGAACTGAGAGTTTAAGGAAAGCAAGTGATTTAAAAAGACAACATGGTTTTTACAAATTTAAAACAAACATATATCCTAAAAATTCCTGTTTATTAAAGAATAGACTTTTGGGGGAAGGGGAAATATTTTTTCTTCCTTTCTTAGAATATGACGTATACGTAATCACTGGCAGTAATTCCAGGAAGACCTTGAGTGTTTGAACTATTAAATATTAAAAAGCTGTGGCCCCTATCGTATTGTTCATAAACACTTATTGTTGTTTTCCTCTGGTGGCCCCATGGACCCTGACTCCTGTGAAATGCCATTGCAGCCAGAGAAACCCAACTCAGATCACTCCACAAGATAAAAGGATGGATTTGATGGTTGTAGACTGTAGAAAGCATTGTAAATTTAGAATTTTGGGGTAATAATTTCAACTATGAGCTTGGACACATAATGTAACCTCTAGCTCAATTTCTTCACCTGTAATAATAGATAGTAATATCTATATCACCAATCTTTTGTGATGATTAAGCTAGATATTTGAAAGAGGTTTACTTTTGAGGCCCTCAACAAGGATATATGGAATTTGCTGGAACATTAGTTGCTGTGATGAATTCTGACTAAGGGCTATTGAGGAATTTTTAAAATCATAAAGGTGAATTTCCCAAACTCTATTCTGTGGCATATGGCCATGCCTTTATTTGTTAATGGTTTTCCATAAAAATAGAGTTCCATGGTTAAATAAGCTTGATGAGATCCTCTTATATAGTCACAAAATGCATATTAGCAGATTAAAGTCATTAAGAAGTTCTATCATTTTTTTTTTTAAATGAAGATTTTTTTTTTTTAAATCCAAGTGCTTGGCAAACTTATTTTCTCATGGAATACATTCTCACAGAATGTTTACTAACTTCTTCCCAAGCTTATTTTGGAAGGTACTGTCATGGAATTTTAAAACTTTAAGAAGCTTTTGAAATTGTCTAGTTCAAACCCCACTCCATTTTATTTTACATATAAGACAGTTAGGATCTACAAAGGTTGGGGGACTTATCCAAGATCACAACACTACTTAATGGCAGACCCAAGACTATTACACAGATTATATGCTTTTTTCACTGTCCTCCCTGCTATCCATCTATATTACTCACCCTTGACTCTTCATAAGTCATTCATCAAGTGTCTTTGGAACAACAATTTATATCCTTTCCCCTGTACATAAACCCTCTACCACTCCATGGTGAGTACAGCTGAAGATCCAAAAATGAGAAAGTCTTAGTCTCAAGAAGTCAACCAAAAAGCTATGCTCAAAGGCTTCTAGCGGTTTCATGATTTTGGTGATCTTTAGGAAGCCTGTTAGGCCTATAAATGCAGAATTTTTTGTATATACATAAACAGAAAACTAACATTTATAGCAGTGCCAGAATACACATCTGCACCAAAATGCACAAAAAACCCGTAATTCTTTAGACTGTCTCTTCTTGCAGTAATTATCACATTCTAACTCCTAGTTCAGATGATCTGTATTCTGTTTTATCCTCTCAAATAGAATTTAAAACTTCTTGAGATTGGGAACTTTGTCCTAACAAATCCTCACAAAAAAATCTTTAAAGTATACTTACTTATTTATATTATGTGGCATTCAAGTGCACAGTTAAACTCCTATTTGGATGTGTAAAAGAGGAAGTAAAGACTTAGAGCTAAAACCTGACACTATTCAGGAGAAAAATGGATTGATGAAAAACCTAATCAGCTATTTCTTGTTCAAAACATTTCTTCAAGACCCATTTGAATGGCAACTCACAGTACATTATTGTTTATATTAATAATATAAACCCTAGATCTGAATAAATTCCTTGTTGTTATCTAAATGATTTGTTTTACTATTTTAGTCTATTTTCTTTCTTCAAAAATAACCTCTGAAGTATCTCAACTTTTTGAAATAGAAGTAAAAACTAATACTGCACATATGACAATGTATATACCTTTGCTAAGCCATTGAATTCAGTCTGGTAAGGGCACAGATGACTATGTTAAAGTTTTACTTGAACTCCAAATTTCCAAATGCTGGAAAATGACTTCTTATATGCTGAAAGAAAGTTTTTCAGCACTCAAATCTCTGTACAGGTACAGAATAAAATATCTAGAGCTGAATATGCAATCGAGCATTCAATTAAACATATAAGCAAGAAATTCCAAGTGTCATAATCTCAATATTGCCTATTTCAAAAGGATTTAATGACCTCCAATGTCCATCCCTACAATACTTCAAGTCTTCTCTCCTTGGACTATCTAGAGATCCATCAAAAGTATTTATTAAAAATACACTATTTGAAGCATATTTTTAGTTATTTTTTACAAATAATATTGATATGTTACACATCACAATTAAAAATATATTTTGTAGTTCAAAAATTTTGGTAATTCTCAAAAGTGTCTGATAATTGGATTATGTTGAGGCATTTATCCAGTTAAGAAGTGAGGAAGGTGGTTAAAAACAGTGGGAGAAGTCAACTGGCACGAAGAATGGAACAAATAGGAGAGAGATGTTCCAGAAAGCAGTAGGATTGTGTGGGCTTTGTTATGAAAGACAAGGAATTAAACCAGTAAATTAAGAAAAATTTTGGTGAGATATTGGACCTCTTAGTAATTAAAAAAAAAGAGTAAATAGGAATTTAAACACTAGGTCTTTCAGTGCCTCTTTTACCTCTTGAACTTTATACTCATTTTCCCAAGTTAGTTGGATAAGTAGTTTAAAAAATATTTGTCTCAGACTATTATAAACCCATTATGTTCAAACTTTACCTTCATTCTCTTTTGTATTTATGGCAATAGTCACTGTACGACTTAATACACAGTAGGTGCTTGGTAGATTTTATCTCATTCTTTATGTTAATTATTAAACTAAAAAGTAAGCAAACATCCATGAATTTGACCAAGTGCTGTTCTTAAATGTTGTTATGCTTAAATTAAAAAGCTAGATACCTTACTTAGTGGCTAGGTTCACTGAAACAATCTATACTCCTTTCTTTGTTCTAGTGTTCCCAGAAGCATCATTATTTTGTGTTTTCCACACTATTCTACAGAATTCTTAAATATCTAAGATGCCTAATACATAACGTGGCTTGTGCCATTAAACCATATCTATTTTAAATATTCAAAAAGTCCATCATCGGAGCAAAAAATAAAATTATAGCCAACATATCAAGGGTGATTATGAATTGTAAAGCTTATGAGTTTTCAAGAGGTGCCCTTATGAGATAAGCTTAATTAAGCAAGCATTCTATTAATCATTTCTAATTACTCATGCAAATCACAGACGCTCTGGCCTATGGTTTAATAGCCTGATTTGATCCCAAATGCAGCTGATGTACGTGGTCCAATGGGTATTTCAATGAATGTGTCTTCACTGATCTTGTTACTGTGACTAGATATGATAATTGTCAAGAAACCATAGCTTGATTCATTAGGTGCACAAGTGTTTTAATTGCTGAAATAAAAAGGCAAGTAAAAGAATATAAGAAAGTGATGTGTTCTTACATATAGCAGTAAAGTGCAACAGGACACAAGTCCATCTGACTGTATGTACATGACCTAGGGAGCTGACCCAGAGATCTAACTTTTCTCTTCCTTGACAGCTTGTAACCATTCACTCCAAATCTGATGCTGATGAAAAGATGTTATTCTGAGTTTAGCATAGTCATTGACATAAGGAAATAAACACATAGAAGAATACCAACATTATTTGACTTAGGATCCCAATTTAGTCTCTGTATCAGTGGCTCATAATTCAAGCATAACGTTAAAAACTGCAGCCTCTTTGCTCATTTCTATTCCAAATTTCTTGAAAAATTCCATAAAAGCAAAAATACAATGAATGTATTTCTAAATAAATTTGTAATTTAGGGTCTACAAATTTTGAGAAATTGTAGTGTATGTATGAGTGAGACTTACTATTTATTCACTTCAGAGACAATATTTGGTGAAAGCATAAATTCAAGGATTGCCTTGTTATAATTCCACATCCTCCAGAGGTTTTATCCCACAGGTTGGAACCTCTGTACTTTTTCTGATCTGTGGCAAAGTAAGGTCTGTTTGACCTTTTTACTTGGATGTAGTTATTGAAATCCTCTGAATTCCAAAGGAAAACCACCACAAAAAGCTGTTGTTTTTTCCAAGGACACAGTGAAACTTCCCCTAAATCTACGTAGCCAAATGCAGCAAGCCTGTACAACCTCAACCTCCCATAATACCTCTGCTCATAACACCCTACTTTACAATCTCAGTCTGCCTCAGGGTTCCCTTGGACACTCCCCCCATCAAAATCTGTTGTCACAAAATGTCTTGCTCAATCAATTTGTAGTAAGGTATAGAGTACAGATAAAGTATTTGCATTTGTGTTATACTAAGGCTCTGCCCTGCAATTATCAGAATCAGCAAATAGGTGATAAGAGGTCCAATTTAAGGGAATTGAGTCTTCCTAGTACCCATTTAATCCACTAAAGGAGTATTTACTTGCTCATCCTTATTGAATCAATGTGACCTAGGGGTTAAAAGCCTATTCTGAGGTATGGGATGTGAGTAGTTGAGTGCCGGCTTCCCATGCAGGAAGTATGGGGCTTGAACATGGGACCTCCTAAAAACAAACAAAACAGCTTCCTTTGGGGAGCAGATGTAGCTCAGTGGTTGAGGGTCTGCTTCCCATGTGCAAGGTCCTGGATTCAATCCTTGACAACTCCAAAAAAAAAAAAAATTGGCAAGTTTAGATCTGGCATTTACCTCTATGCACTTGGGCATCTTTCTAAACTTCCTTTCAATCTGTGAAATGTGTATGAAGATAATAGTATCGACTTTGTAGTGTTGGAGGTTGTAAAAATTCATAAATTAATGAATGTGGAATACTTAGAAAACGCCACACACAGTTAGTGCTCTTTATGCTTTTGATGAATAAAATAAATACTAGTAGGGATGGCTCTTAATCTGTGTAGTCTTTTCATCTGTCCTTTCACATAAATCCTTGAAGAGGTCTTTGCTTCTGGGCACTAGATGGGCAATTGGATCTGATTAAGGTCTTATAGAAAGAGTAGTGAGAATGACACTCTGTAAAGTAGAACCTGATTTGAGGGCAATGGGGGAGCCTAAAGGGAAAGGACAAATGTCTTCGGGGGCAGGACATAAAGTTTTCCCTAAATAAGAATGAACAATTCCTGAAACCACAGTTCTTCATGACCACAAGTAAATACTGATTAGTTCAATGTGTGTCAATATTCTACTCTCTAAACTCACACTTTCTGCCTTCCTGCCTTCTCATCTTCCCATTTTCCCCTATTATTTCCCCTTTCCTTCATTCCACAAACAGTAGTTGAGCAGACAACAACAGAAGGAAGATCAAGTTGGTTAGACTGGGTGGTACATAAAGAACTTAATTTTAGACACTTGGGTTTGGTTGCTTGATGAAAAACCACCTGAATATGATCAGCTGGCAGCTGAATTCAGAGGTTTGAGCTGAAGAGCAGGGTTAATGCTCAAGATAAAAAAGAAATTCATCAGTGTGTAAACAGGAGATACAAGGCTGCCCCTACTAGAAAGCATGTAGACAAAAAGAAAAGGTCAAATAGAGACCTTAGAAAAATGCTAATCACCAGTTTTAAAAGAGACAGTTGACAAGGAGGAGAGAGTAGAAGAGGAACCACTGAAGAAAGTAAGATAGGATAAAAGGTAGGGCAAGAGCCAATGTGCTTGTTTTATGGAACGTTAAGGGGAATTGTATTACTAAAGAAGTTAGTATTGAAAGCTATTTCTGGTAAGACAAAGATTAAACTAAGATTTTTGCAATCAGTTCATCTTGATCTTTACCAAATAGTTTCAGAGAAGTGGTGTCAATGAAAGCCAACTGCAGTGAACTGAGGAGTGAATTGCAGTCAAGGAAGCAGAGATAGTGAACTCTGTTGAGAAAGAGAAAAACTGATATCTTGAAAAGCTCAGTAATACAGTGAATATGGGTTAATATGCCATTTGTTTCCTAGGCCATTGCATTTTTTTATTTTATTATTTTTTATTATTTATTTCTCTCCCCTTCCCCCACCCACCCTGGTTGTCTGTTCTCTGTGTTTATTTGCTGCGTGTTCTTTGTCTGCTTCTGTTGTTGTCAGCATCACGGGAATCTGTGTTTCTTTTTCTCTGTGTGGGGGGCGCCATTCCTGGGCAGGCTGCACTTCTTTGGCACTGGGCTGCTCTCCTTATGGGGCGCACTCCTTGTGCGTGGGGTTCCCTTACATGGAGGACACCCCTGCGTGGCAGGGCACTCCTTGCGTGCATCAGCACTGTGCATGGGCCAGCTCCACATGGGTCAAGGAAGCCCAGGGTTTGAACCACGGACCTCCCAAGTGGTAGACGGACGCCCTAACCACTGGGCCAAGTCCGCCGCCCAGACCACTGCATTTTTGCTCTCTGTCTTGAGAATGAAATTCCAGAAGAGCAAACCCCAACTTCCCAAATATCATTTCCCTAGAATCAGCTTTCCCCAGTAGAGATTCAAAGAGACAAATAGTGCAGACCAATTATCTGGCAAATAGAGGCCAAATTTAGCTGTGAATAGTGATGTCCAGGTAAATATGTCTGACTTGACAAAGTCAAGTTTCAATTTTAGGGGTGAGATTAGGGTAGGGGGTCTGCATGTCGATCTCACCACAAGTGGTGGTTGAAGTGGTAAGAGGAAATGAGTAACTGAGAGAGTACACAAAAGAGGGAAAACAAAGAGATGTTTGTTGAAGACCCCAAATTTAGTGGGAATAAGAAGGAAGAGACAGTGACAGAGATGGCGCAGAACAATCAGTGAGGTAAGAGGATAACTACAATAGTGTGGCACAAAGGAAGTCAAGGGAAGAGTGTGATGCTATCATGTATAGGAGGAAGAACATGCTGAAAATATTTAATCACAGCCAGGTCAAAGAGAGAGGGCTGAGCACATCTACTTGTTTTCATCTCTTAAATGTGTGTGTAAAAATATAGACTGTATATATACTCTATGAACATATATATTTATTTGCTGTACAACTTTAATGAGTTGTAATTCACATAACATTCAATTCACCCATTTAAAGAGCAAAATGCAATGGTTTTTAATATATTCACAGAGTGCAGCCATCACAAATCTATTTTTGTATGTGATGAGATTATTGCTGGTGACCTTGGTGAAAGTAGTTTCAGGAGAATATATGGGGGTAGCACAGTTTTCCCGGAGTTAAGAAACAGTGAGTCACTAAATGTAGACTATTCTGAAGTGCGGGAAAGAATGAGACAGATTTGCTTTTAACTTTGTTATTTTGGGTAAGTATGCAGGGCTCTGGTTTGTTTAAGCAAGGAAAACTAAGCAGAGAGGGAAGGTAAATGGCCCTTATAGAAGGTGAGACAGAAGTTGTAACAGGCAGGGATGATGGAGTGAAGCAATGAAAGAATCAGGACAGAAGGAGAATGGTTTGGGGCGTGAGCGTTGGAACTGACTTCCTCTGATACAGAAGTGAGGAAGGAGAGAATTGGTAATGCCCTTGGCTATTTAGAAGTTATGAAGAGGATTTGGTTACAGAGACATTTTGAGGAGAAGAGGAAGAAGTTAAGCAAGTTTATACCTTGTGACTTTGATTTCTTCTCAGTAAAGCCTGAGCCACAAAATGCCCCTGGCTAGAGTAAATATTTGATGAAGCAGAGGCATTTAAATTCAGAGGGTTTGTTTCATTAGTTAGCTTACTGGGGGAAGAAAGGTTTAGTGTCTATATACATATTATTGTTCTTCTATATCTGTACTAACCAGAATGTAGCCACTAGCCACATGTGGCTTTTGATCCCTTGAAATGGGGCCAGTCCAAATGAAATGTGCTATCAGTGTAAAATACACACAAATTTTGAAATTAGTACCAAAAAAAGGAAGAATGTAAAATATCTCTATAATTTTACTATAATTAAATGCTAAAAGAATAGCATTTTGGAAATTTTTGGTTGAATAACATTAATTTCACCCATTTCTTTTTACTTTATAAAAAGGTGGTTACTAGAAAGTTTAGTATTACTTATATGACTAGCATATTTTTTTACTGAACAGACCCATGGCCTTGCCTATTTCAGTTGAAATACTAGTTAAAATGTCTCCCAAATACTATATTGATACAGCTTTTTAAAATTTAGTAAGGACATGTATGGTTCCCCTTCGTTTTCCCAAACTAAATTCTTGATTGTGAGGTGAAGAGTTTTCTTGTTTATCTGTTTGTTGTTTATTATTATTATTACTGAAATAATAAAAATGCTCTAATAATGATTGAAGTGATGAATGCACAACTATGTGATTATACCAAATACCACTTTTTATACACTTTGGATGAAGTGTATGCTTTATTAATATGTATCAATAAAATTGATTTGTTAAAAAAACCTAAATTTTTTATGCTATATCAAAGAGTGGGTTTTCACAGCAGCTTTTCTTGGGTCTCATCAGGTGATGCTAATGTGGCTTCTGAACAGTGAGAAGAGACAGACAGTTCCTTGGTAAATTCTGGACCAAAGTTCGTGATAATAATGGTAACAACCATTTAGTGCGGTCCTACAATAGGTTAGGATTGAGGTAGGTGCCTTATACTCATTAAAAAGCAAACAAATGAGCAAAAATGAGTGGGGGTTTCCAAGCTAGGTTCCCTTGAATCTCTGAGGCCCAATTTTTAATCTGTAAAATAAAGCCTAAATTATCACTAATCAAATATAGACTAATCTAAAAGGAATGCAGTATAGATACTAAAACACATGTTAGTGCATATAGTTAAAGCACAAAAATTCCCATTTTAGCTTTAAAGAGACTTTTGTGAGATGAATTGCCAAGGGCATTTAACTAAAAAGCACTCGGAATAATGATTTCTCCTTTTCAAGACTGCTTCCAAACTAAATGAGTTTGATGAGTATATCACCTGGAATAGCACCTTGTTTTTCCCTTTCTCTTTGCCTATTTCAGAACAATAATGCTTATCTTTCTCTTTGTGTCCACCTCTCTGAATATCTGGTCTCTCAACTCTTCTCAACTCACTGACTCTTGTTCACTTTCTCTCACTCAAGTTGTTCTTTCATTTCTGTCTGTTCCACCACCCTCTTCACCTTTCTCCTGAGAATTTGACTTCTTCTCCAGTAGAGAAATATTATGACCTTTTGTTTGGCCTCACCTTTTTCCAATTGTACTAAATTTTTTCTTAGTAGGAGTTCTGTGGCAGTTTGAGATTATTTATGAATCCCCAAAAGAGAAAGATCATGTTTGTAAACTAATCTATTATTCCTCTGGGTGTGATACCCTTTGATTGTATTAGATTTACTTGAGATTCTTTGATTAAATTACCTGTTAAGATTAGGGTTTTGACTCGACCACATCAGGAAGGCATGGCTCAGGTTGAGTCCCCACCCCCTTTGTAGACCAAAATAAATGGGACACTCACTCAAGAGGGCACACCTGAGGAGAAAGACCTCTGTCAGTTTTGATCCTGGAGCCACGGGAAGAGGTGAGGCATTCGCCTGATGGTTTATAGAATGCCCAGAGAGACACAAGCCCTTTGCTGAGAGAGAGGAAGGCCAGGAAGGAGAGACCAGACAGAACTAAGCAACCATCGTGCTTCAACACATGCAGCTGACTTTGGTGAGAAAGCAGCCTTGAGTTGGTCTCTCTGGGGCTTTGTAACTGTAAGTTTTTACCCCAAATAAACACTCTGTAATATAAAGTTAGCAGATTTCTAGTACTTTGCATCAGGCCTCCTTTAGCAGACTAATACAAGGTCTGAGAAGTTTCTACACAATCTCTTCTAAATATGTTTTAACAAAACAAACACAATTTGGGGTGGAAGAAAAACTTGAATTAAACAAAGGATTCAGCAAGTATTTCTTCAAATTGCTTAATTTGAATTACTTAAAATGGCTTCCTGGGAAAGTGGCAATTTGTCAACATGCTTAAAATATATATTCAAGGGTGTTCTAGTGTATTGGGAATAATATATTCTCAGTATCATGCATTTTTGAAGTATGAGTGAAACATTTCCACAGATAATGTTGTCATTCCTTCTTTCTTTTACATGAAAAATAGTGGAAAATAATGTTTTCAAAAAAGACTCATTGTTAGATTTAATCACACTCCAGGCACATCTTGGTAGTCTTTATGGAATTGTGACATTGCATATTATAAAGCCAATAACTCTATAAATTATCTTCATTTATATTTTACAGTTCTATGAATTTGATTATTAGGGCAGAAAGTTTATTCCTTTAAAAGCAACAGTTCCTTGGGTCTTCATTCAAAGAAGTTAGATTTTTGTAAATACCCTTCTTTCTTAAAAAAAAAAAAAAGTATTTTACAACGTCTGAGCTGTGAAATACGGAACTCTCATTAGCTGCACTGAGATTTCCCTGTTAACATTTCAGCTGCTGACTGTTTACTATGGGAGCCAGTGCTAGTGGTAGGCAGAGAAAGGAGCTCATTTAGTTAGCACTTTCCAGGTGAACATTTCTTTGAGGTTAATTTGAACATTGGTCTATTATGAGAAAAAGCTCTGCATTATTCAAATCATGGAAAAACGACAAGAATCTCCCCAAATTGTTCAGTGTTTGACCAAATAAAGTAAGTGCTAGTATTCCATTTTACTAATTAACTTCAAAAATTCATTAAGTAGTACAAGAAAAAGTTGGAGGATGGAAGGGTTTAGGAACAGTGTATGTATATGAATTCAGCAAAGTGATAAAGTACTAAATCAACTTGCAAAAACAAGTAGTGTTTCTGTACACTAACATGAATAATCTGAAGAAGAAATCAAGAAAAAAATCAAATTGCAAAAGCAACTAAAAAAATCAAATATCTAAAGATAAATAACAGACTTCTTTGCAGAAGTTGGAAAGCCAGTCATCACATTTATATGGAAGGGTAAAGGGCCTCAGATAGGCAGAAACAACATGGAAAAGATGAATGAAGTTGGAGGACTCACTTGCCAATTTTAAAATGTATTATAGACTACAGTAATCAAAACAGTGTGTTCTGGTACAAAGAGAGACATATAGAACAATGGAATTGAATTGAAGTTTCAGAAATAAACCCTCCCATCTACGATCAACTGATTTGGCCAAGGGAACCCATTCCACTCAATGGGGAAAGAATAGTCTCTTCAACAAATGGTGCTAGGGAAATTAGATACACATATGCAAAAGAATTAAACTGTACTTCTATACCTCACATCATATACAAAAATTAACTCAAAATAGATTAAAGACCTATGTATAAGAACCAGGATTGTAAAATTCCTGGAAGAAAATATACGGAAGCATCTTCAGGTCCTGGTGTTAGACAGTGGTATCTTAGACCAAAAGCATAAGCAACAAAAACAAAAAATAGATAAGTGGGATTCAAAATTGCCAAAACGTGGAAGCAACAGATGAACAGTTCATCAACAGATGAATGGTTAAACAAAATGTGCTATATACATACATTGGAAGATTGTTCAGCCATACAAAAGAATGAAGTTCTGATGCATGGGAAAACATGGATGAAGACATCATGTTGAATGAAATAATCCAGACCGAAAGGATAAATATTGAACAATCTCACTGATATGAAAGAATTAAAATAAGCAAAGTCATAGAGTCAGTGTAGAATACAATTTACCTGGGCCAAGGGTGGGGGTAGGGAATGGGTAGATACTGCTTAATTGGTACGGAATTTCTGTTTTGGGTGATGGAAACATTTGGGAAATGGATGGTGGTAATGGTGGCACAACATTGTGAATATAATTAACACCATTGAATTATATATTTGAATATGGATAAAGGAGAAATTTTAGGTTGTATATATATTACTAGAGTAAACACACACACACAATGTTTGTACAATACAAATAGCAAATCCTAATATAAACTAAGGACTCTAGTTAATAGTACAATTACAATAATACTCTTTCCTCAACTGTAACAAAGTAACCATACTAATACAAAATAATAATAGGGAAAGTTGTGTCTGTGAGGAGGTATATAGGAAGTTTGTGTTCTGCATGATTTTTCTGTAAAACTACTCTCTAATTAAAAAAAAAAATTAACATATTTTTTCTTCAAATGAAAAGTACTAGAAAATCCCAAACCTGATTGTTTATAGATATATTTTGGAGCATTTGTGAATGTTTCATTCATGACCAAACTTGTCTATTGCTCCCCATTGTAGTTATTATAAAATCTAGATTTTCAAAAATCCCAAATGAAGCTTAAATCATAAAAACAGTTGTCTCTTGGGTCATATATTTTAAATGGTCTTATTTTCATAATGAGATGTGTTGTACTCTAGTGGCAAAAGACAGCTCTACAAAGGGCAAACCTGGGTTCAAATCCTTGATTGAGCTCTTAAGAGATAAGCAACCTCAGTGAAGTTTCCTAACCTCTCAGTCCATTTCCTTACTTGTGAACCAGGCAGGATCAATCCCAGGCACTGGATTGATTGAGTTATGCTAAACACCTGGGTCATTCAATAATAACTTTTCAGAAGTGAACTGCATGGGAAGAGAAAGGATGACTTTTATATTCTCTTTTTTTCTTCTTTGCATTCTCCTTTTCTTCCCCCTACCATTAAGTGTATATTATTGTTTTTATCAGTAACAAGAAAGATTATAGAAAAAGAAATTTACTTAGAGCCTTAGACACTTAAGGACTTCTTTTAAAATGCAAGATAAAACAGTGAAAGAATATCAAGGGAGAGAATTGCCTGGCCTGTGTCTATCTATCCACTGCCATCCTTTTTGCCTCCCAAACGGAAGCCTCTGGGAACAGATTCTGCCATCCGTTGGCGCAGTCCTAGGCTTTTCTGCTTGTATAGCCAAGAAGTGCAAGAGCCATGTTGTGAGATTTTCAATTTAATCGTCTCACATGAGGGTACCAGTGTTTTCAGTCTGGAAACAGCATGTTACTACACTTTGGCAATAATGCATTAAATACAGATGGGTTTGTTTTTAGCCAAATGTGTATCATACAGCCAACATCTGTTTAGATATTGCCAACGGTCTGTTTAGTATACAGAGTCTGTACGTTTCTTTTTTGCCCAAGAAAGTCTAGTGGATCTATCTAAAAGCTCCACAAGGGTGTCCGGCCTACCTTAAAACAAGAAAGAAATTGCCAGCATACTGACAAAAGCCTGCAATGATTTTCTTCTTCCAAATTTTATTAACTAATTTGTTTCGAGTAAGATCTGCATGCTTTTAAATACATCCAGGTTATATAATTCTGAATCTTTCAATGGATGAAGAATTCTTTCTAATCTCAGCAATAATGCAAACAATGATAATGTTTGGTTTTTCTTCATGTTGTTATTATTCTTTTATAAAGCATGAAACATTGAAAAATGTGCAGAGTCCTAGGAACACAGTCCTTGGTCCCAATGACCCCCTCCCCAAGTCATACTGAAGTGATAAGCATTAATTACAATTTTTCACATTCCCTAGAATTCATTTTAATCACTAGTAAAGTCATCCACCTAAGGAAAGATCAAGGGAAAAAGAAGGATTTTTTTCCTATCAAATCCATGATTGGTTTAAACAAGGACTGTAACATTGTAAACACGTAAAACATAATTTAATACTACTTTATAAATGTAAGAACCCCTACCTCCCCACCCCCACCCCCCTGTTGTGAGCATTTTAACACTTGGAGCAAGGACAAACACTCTATTTTAGGCATGCTGACACCACATGGTGGTAAGGAAACTTGATTACATTAGAATTACTTTTCTAATTGTGGTAACATAACATAAAATTTCCCATCTTAAATGTACATTTCATTGGAATCAATTACAATCACATGTGGAGCTACCATCACCATCATATATTTCTACATCTTGACAAATACAGTTCTTTGATTGAAATGGATAAACTTAAAAATGTTTTAAGGATCAAAGGAGATACATTTACCAGTTTAAACTCATAAAGGAGAATTATCTCTTACGATACATGCAAGAGTGGCTCAGATTTTGTGGGTCATGAAGTTTATAAAATTGATGGAAGTGTTAAGAATATAAGGTTACATATACAAAAGAATTTATGAATGGGAATATATATTTTGACTTAGAAATAAAACAACCACAAGTAACTTAAGGCTTCGAGATCCACATCTCTTATTTCTGAAACCTCTTTAGGCATTTTCCCCAAAGAGCTCATAGAGAAATATTTCTTATTTGAAACTTCGTCTCCCTTCCCCACCTCACTCACTAGGCAACACCCCACTATTCCCCACACTCATTCGGGTCTGCACAAGTGAATTAAGTCACTGTGCTTAATTCTCATTAGCTTTATGGTAAATCCACCAAACAGTAAGTCTTGGCATTTCTTACCATTTGTTTGCAGCTGTGAGGCTGACTTATGAAATGAAGATGGGTATTGTCTATTGTCCTCTTCAATTCCAAAATAATGTTGTTGTTACTCTTGCTAATTCAAAAGTGTTGCTATAATTATTTAGCATAACCCCAATACTTTCTCCTTGTTAAATGTTTCCTGGTAATTATTCCTTTGTTTCTGAGCTATGAGCATTTCAGTATTTCTTACCTGAGCCTCTTTACAGACTCCTTCTCCTTTGTTCTCTAGCCAAAAAGGATTCCTTCTTTTTATCAAGCCAATAGTTTATCATTTAAACTGTGTGTTCTTCCTATAGGATGAAGCAAAACTTCTGAAAGGAAATGGATTGAATAGGATTGGTGGAGGGGAGGGAGGAGGTGGGGCAAGGGGAAGAACTCACAGACCAGAACTTTCAGGAAAATGTAAGGTCACATCTTTCTCTGATTAGTGGCTTTTTTTCCCCTCTTGTTGAAAACCTTAAATGCAGATAAAATGTTTTGTTGATTACCCAATGCCTTCCATAATCTTAGCATTTGTTCCCAACTCTGGTCTAGGTTGTAATACTCATAAAACTAGGATAGCTACTTCACATTTCCCAGTGGAAGGGAGACTGGAAATAAATTGTTTCCTAACCATGAGTTATTGAAATCATTACTTTTGTTATTAGACCCTTCCTCCCTCCTTTTTTTCCTTCTTTGGCTTTTTCCTATCTCAGCACACCCCTCAGATAGGCACTTCAGGGACTCCTCCCAAGATATATGTAAACCAAACAAGGGAACTGGGGCAAGGAGTTACTTCTCTCAGGATCCCACCGTAAACAGAAATGAGATGGTGAAAACAAGCCGAGGAAGGCAGTGCTCCTCTTGTTGAGTGCAGTTATCACAGTGATTTCTAGAAGGCACAGGGAGAGGCAACTGTAGCAAAACAAAAGCCCAGCAACGTGTTTTCTATTTACAAATGAAATTTAATATTAAAATGTTTTTAAAAAGGAATTAATGAAGAAAGTAATAAATTTCCAATTTTTTTTTTACTTAAAGGCAAGTTTGGCAAAGGCAATTTGCATGTGAATCAACATTCACCTGACACGTGCTCTTTTCAGGTTTTCAGGACTTGAATAAACAGTGGCATGAAAAAATGAAAGACAGACTGTGTATAAAAATCTATAAAAGGTAATAGGCAGACACTTGCAATAAATATTTATTAAGCGAAGAAACGTCCTTTTCTAGTTTTGTGCCACTGTGATTCCTGCTTCATCACCGTCCTCATCTTCCTCCTTTCTCTTTTGTGATATGCTGTTTAGACCACATTCTGATCTGATGGGGGTGGATCAAGGAACCTTGGGAAAGAGTTGGTTTTTCTTTTCTTTTTTTTCCCCCCATAAGCTGATTTTTGAACTTGTAGAAAAGGTCCTACGCAAAGCTGAATGCCTGGAAAGTTTGAAAGGAGAAAAGCGAATAAATAAGATGAGCTAACATCAGATTGCCTTTGCTGCTCCTCACTTGATTTCCCATCACCTTTTAAATTACTCCCCTGCTGTTTGTTTTGTTACCACTCCTTTAACAGTTTCTGACTTTGAACACTTTTCAAGAAATGTTATTACATCAAGAGGGAAATCAGTTATTTGTCCAATGGCCTCAAGGTACTTGACTTTTCAAATGATTTGAGGTGAAGGAGAAATTCAAGAGTGTCCTTTAACCCCGTGGCAGCCTGGTTGGCCTGATGGGTGGATGTCTTCCAATCCTGCCCCTTCAGTGACCTGCTGAAATGCAAGGCCCACCAAAATCCACAAGCCCCTGCAAACTTGATTGAAAAAAAAAGTTTTTGTCTTTAACCCATTTCTTTTTTTAATATTCTTTCTTTTCCCCTCCTGTTCTTTTAACTGTATACATCATAGTGTCCTCTGTCGTGATTAATCTATGGCATTTTTGACTTCTAATAATTTCTTTTAAATAGATATATTATAAAATCTTGCCTTGCTTCATTCATGAAATCTCTCCCAATGGTCAAAGTAGGAAAGAAATTCCTGTGGAATAGCACCTTATCTTGCCAGATACAAATGCCAAATCTCCTTCTCTATTCTTAACCCACATAAAATGTAATTTGGATTAATATAATTTCTACATTTAATTAATGGCCTATCTCATCCCTACCCCCAGTACTTAAGACTGTATCTATGCCATAAACAGCAAACTTTTAGAAGATGCACTTCTGTATTATTTCATTTGTTTCAGAGTGACCCACACCAGACCTATATCAATCCTAAAAGGTCTGTGTTGATCTCATTTGGAAAAGTACCACTTACTGAGTCTCCGAGTACTTTAATGAGATATTTACAAGAGACCCTTTCCCCTTTCCCTGGCTTAATAAAGTATACATTTCTTAACAAATATAGAGAGTCCATTTCAATTGCCATCTGAATGTTTACCTTTAATATTGCTATAAGGATTAAAACAAACATTCCTGATTAAATGTTAACTTACTTTAGGCACCTACTGCAGGCATATCAGACATCCCCATTATGGTTTGTATGTGAACAGTACTTAATGTGGAAATTACTTAAAAAAAAAAATGACGAGGAGATGGAATAACTCATTTCAACAATTCTGTAGGTCTCACCTTTTGGAAAGCTTATTACTGAATCAGGGAATGTGAAATTATATGTTCAAAATGCTAAGCTGCCAAAAATACTGTGTTGTACTTTAGAATACTAAAAGATTTCACTTACATTCTAAAATATTGCATAATTTATAAAATGTAAATTAAAGTCCGATTGAAAATGGCATTGTAAAGGAATGCTATCAAGTAATTCTTAATAGATTTTCTACCATTCTGCAGTATCACTGGACACTTGAACAATAATAAGTGTCACCAGCAGCTGAATCTTCCCATTTTCAGCAAACTTTAATTTGTTTCTTTTATATTTCTTTTAAACCCATGACTTGTAGTACCTTGGCATTATTTAGTTTGGTGTAGATTTGTTAACTCAGGTGATGTGAAAAAGGGAAAGTTAACAAGTCTTATTATTCCAAAAGCCAATCATATTTGTCAAGTCTTTTTATTCCATATCTCTTAAAAGCTTCTCCTTTTGTCCACTTCTGTCCATCTCACTGCCACTACCCTATTTCAGGCCACCATCCTCTTACCTGGATTACTGCAATTACACCCTAATGGATTCTTTATACCTAGTCTTTCTTTCTCTTTCTATTGTCCACACTTTACACCGAGTAATCTTCTAAAAGCAAATTTGATCGTTTTGTCATTCCCCTCCTAAAGCCCTTCAGAAGTACTTCCTCCTTAACCTAAGGCTCCGGCTCCACCTCCCTAACTTACTATAGTAGAACCCCCAGCCAAAAAATCCCAAATTTCTTATACCCTATATGCATGCCCATTAGCCATGTGACTGCTGCTCTTCCCATCAAGAAATGGAGCCTATTTCTCCATCCCTTGAATCTGAACAGAATATGTGGATTGAACCAAGAGAATGTGGTAGGATGACACAGTGGGAGTTCCAGGCCTAAGCAGCTAGCAGTCTTGCAGCTCTGCTTTCACTGTCTTGGAATTCCGTCCTGCAGCTACTGTATGAAGAAGCCTCGTCCTTTTTAGGAAGTAGCGGAGGTCTGGTAGAGCAGAGACCGACAGGAACCAGGCAACAGCCCTCATCAACTGCATCAACTATATAAGATCCATTTTACCGTTATTTTAAAGATGAGGAAACTAAGGGAGGTTACAAGGAACCAGCCCAAGATCATATATTAAGTGGTGGAGCCAGGCTTCTAAATCTAGACACCTTTACCCATGTCACCAACTTGGAAACACTATGCTACATATTAATTTTATACATTCTACATTCTACATTGCAGACACTTCTCCTCCTACTTTATTATATCTAATGGTGTTACCTTTTTATTGATCCTTAACGCCGCTATATCTAAGTTACCTTGTGGCTTAAGACACATAAATAGATCATACTCCTGCATCACTTATCATTGTTCCCAGAACATGGAAAATGCTGAATAATGGTGACTGTTATTCCTGTGCAGGAATAACATACTGCATATTCATACTTTGGTTACAAAGTTTATTATTACAAATAGTCAGAAGTCATTTTGACTTTTGACTTTGAGGCAGTGGTTAACAAAGTGTGTGCTTTCTTTGTTTATTTTATATATGGAAGGAGAAGTCATTCTATTCCTGAAAAGATCCCCTGTTTTTGCTTACAGAATAAAGCCCATAGTCCTTAACATGGCATTCAAAGACCTTTGTGATTGATTTCCAGCCTACTTTCTGGATATCTTCCTACACACCTTGCATTTCCTCACTTCGGTGCTCTATTCATCCTTATCTTTACCTGGAATGTGTTTCACTTTCCCTTTCTCCCCCACCCTGTTCAATCCCTCCTTATTGAAATTTTTAAAGTCCATAAAATCATGTGACAGATCCCCCAGCAACCCTACACAATGCCCTTAGTACAAAACAATCTTTTTCAGTTTTCCAATAAAACTCTGTTATGTGAGGATCTGTGTGTCAAAATACAACAGACTTTTAAAATAGCATTGGGAGATAATAACAGTGCCTATATTATAGGCTTGTTTGGGAGATTAAGTGAGTTATCATATGGAAAGCACTTGGTTATAATTATTCATAATTGTTTAAAAAAAGGTATAAGGAAGCTGTAGGGATGACTGCACAATTTTATAAATAAAGCATGACAATGACATTGGACTATAGTAAATCTATGTATAGATTTACTATACAGTTGTATATGGAGTGATTGCACACAGGATTTACATGTGTATTAAGTTGCCTGAAAGCAAGGTCTATGACAACAGGATCCAAGGTTAAAATGGAACTGCCAAAACTCAGCTAATCTCTGACCTTATAGAATTATCATCTCAGAGAAAAAAATTTGCACTGCAAGATGGAGTTAATTATTTCACTTCTAGGTTTTGTATTAGCAATTCACCAGGCAAATCGCCAGATTGATTAAAGACCCTCTTCTCAAAATCAAAAATGCATTCCAGAAATCAACTTAGTTGAACAAAACTTGAGGATTAAAGAAAGAAACAAACAAAAAATATGAGGGGCAAGTAGAAACATTCATCTAGAATTGTTGAGGAATTGAGACCTATTTATACCTGTAAATAGAATTTCTTTGGGTATTTTTACCCATACTGATACCAAGTTGAAGCAGCCTTCCTCTTTACCATGACAAGAGCTATACTCTCTGAATATTTAATTATGAATTCTCTATGCAGGAACGTATGTGTGTATGGGTATGTGAGTATATGATTAATTCATCCAGTGAATATTGGATTTCCCTGAGCAGAAGTACTTTGTAATAAGCATAAAATCTCAATATTGAGAAAAAAAGTTTCCCTCATCCTATCATCTATAATAAATTACAGACTCTTTGTGGGTGGTGACTGTGTTTTGTTAATGTTTCCACCCCATGCACATCACCATGCCTCATCCATACAAAGCCGGCAATAGCTATAGGAAGGGTACAATGGGACCATTCTATCTCTTCATCTAGTAAATTTAAGCCTTTTACAGTCTCTGAATTTCTCTCAGAATTGTCACAAATCCATGGAAATAGTAGACACCCTATACATTTGGTGGACTAAGTGAATTATATCAATGTATTTCAACATAATAATAGATTTTAAGCAACAACAGAGAACTATGATTTTCTATTGTCCTGACGTCAACGAATTCAGACTTTAGTCTGATTAAATCAAGTTTTTCCCATTCTGTAAGTTTTAAACCTTAATGCAGGATTTTACATTAATCCACACTTAATCACATCTCATTAGTTTGAACCCATTTTCCAGCCTGTCAATCTTTTTAAATCCTATATAATCGTTTTCCCTCCTATTCTGTGTCATCTATAAATCTGGTCAACCCTCCTCTGTACTTTGACCTAAAATAATAATAGAACGTACAATTGTGTGGACAATACATGAATCCAGCACACATCCCTGGAGCCCTTGCTCTAGGCTGACTTAAGAAAGACAGTAAAAAAATATGCCTAGTCCATTCTTTTTTAAAAACAGTGCCAATGCATACTTCACTAATTGTATCAGGGAGCTATTTTTCCTATTCAAAGCCCTGTATATAACTTTTCTAGCTTATCAATTTTGCACACAGACTGAAGTTTGCTAATAAACAGCTTCACTTTAAACTTAAATTATCCTTAGCAAACAAGTTTTCTAGAATACATATTTATCATGAAAATAAACGAGAGTCTGGTGTGAAAATAAAGAGATACTAGGATTTAATTGGACATAATTGAATGATATTATTAATATATTAAAGCTGTATGGCATTTGTAAATGCAAATCATTTCTTAGTACATGTCTGAAAGGTACATATGTACTTTATTCAGATTTATGAATTTTAAAGTTACCCTTTTCTTTATAAGCAACACTATTTGTATACTCATTGCTATGCTTTTAAATGTTGATAATTTGTCTTCTTAAAAGTTTTACTTTCATCTGTCCTGGATGATACAATAACAGCAGCTTCCATTTTTTAGCATTTATTAAATATCCAATACTTTACATCACTTTTTCTCATTTAATTTTCCAACAAGCCTATGAGGTAGATACTGAGGATAAGAGAAGAAAGATTTCCTAGAGTAAGCACCTTGCAAACAATAAAGTTGGTTTTAAAGGATTAGCTCATCCACATGGTAGGCATGTTACAAATTTCCCACATGAATGAATGCATTTATTTTCACATACATTTTTCAATATTTTGGAAAACTGAATTCTAATAAACAGAAGTCACCCAGATTATCACTTGATCCATAACCCACTGAACTTTTTTTTTTCTTTCTTTCTTTTAAGTACTATGTTCCAGGTTCACCACAGACTCCTACTCTTTTTCTTCTGGCAAATCTTACCCTTTTGGGTATGCACCTTCTATCAGCTACTATGTAAAAACAAACACCAGGCAGAAGATAAATTTACTAATTTCCTTTCTTAGCAACACTATTCAATGCATAGCACAATTTCTCTTTCCTGTTTTGCCTGCCTCAAATCTTTGGTCATCCAAATCCACAGAAGACAAAGTGATTATCAAAACTGAAAATCTGATCAGACTACTTAAAACTCTTTCATGGGTCTCCGTTGACCTTGGCACCTTGGAACATGATCATAACTACTTTCCTAGTAATGCAGAGAGGACCCTTTAAGATTTGGACCTTGTTACTTTTTACTCTGCTGTCATATCACACCCATCCTACAGGGTAAGCTCCAGGCATATTGAAGGACTCACAGAAACTTAACTACCTTCATCTCAAACCACTCCTACTCTCACACACCTTCTTGCCTGGTTAGCATGAGAAATCAGTGTTCCAAGATTTGTTCAGAGGCTCAACAGTAATATCAAGAACTCAGATACTGTGATAGACTTGGTGACTCTACCAAGAGTTCCCCCTTCAAGGAAGGACTGGCAGTTCAACTCTGGGGCATGCATTCAGCATTCTCCAGCAGTCAGCTCTTGCAGGGTCTACTTAGTTGCGGAGAGAGCCCCGGGGCATGCCTTCCCCATAAAGCTCACATCTGTCATAAGAGTGAGGCTGAGGCTGGTTAAGGCTTGGCCCAAGCAGGGCATTCTGACTGGAAATCTGGTCTGCATTTTAGTGAACGCTCTGTGGAGACTGCATTAGAGGTTGACTTCTTCCTTTGCTTTCCCCTCTTTCCTCTCACAGATATTTATCTCTAAACTCTGCCTTAGTTCTGCTTCTGGAGAGCACAGCATCTGGCTTTTCCTCTCATCTTCAGACAGTGTCTCTCCTCTTTTCACAGGATGGCTGCAGTGGTTTCAAGAATCATATCTGGAATCCACTAGCCTACACAAAAGTTACAGAAAGGGGCAGGGAAGTAAGAGGCAGAGCATCAAGACAGTACTTTATCATGTTTCATTATGGAATATTTCCCAGAATTTCCCAACATGATTAGCTCTTCATCTCATTGACCAATAATGTGTCACATGGCTACTCCTAGCTATAAGGGAGCCTATGAGAGTGAGAGGTGTTTTTTTTTTTTAATCTCTATCTTGAGATGCCAACTCAGTCAGTAGAGAAGTGTCATTTATCTGCGAAAGAATTTCTCTAGGACAAATCTTCAAAATTATATATTCATGTATTCCAAAAAAGAATTTGAAAAATTATGTATTTCCTTGCACATTGTTAATTTCACACATCAAAATCTGTTCCATTATACATTTAAATATTTGTAAAGAGTATCATTTCTAACATTTGTAAATATTTTAAAATAAAAATGCTGAATTATTCTCTGAATGTATCCAGTGGAATCCCAAAACAATAGTTATTTTAAAAAAACTTTTTACTATGGAAGTTTTCAAGCATGCCTAAAAATAGAATAGCATAATGAACCACCATCACTTAAACAAAATCAACATTCTGCCGTTCTTGTCAAATATATATCCTCCTCAAATATTTTTTTCTATTTCTTGGAATGTTTTAAAGCAAATCACAAGCATCATATAATTTTATTAACAAATACTTTAAAAAATATGTCTCACATACAAAAAAAAAAAAAACACCATTATGTCACAACCAGTGCAGTTTATAATAATTCCTCAATGTTTTCTAATATTTACCTTGTTCTCTTTTTCCTCTGCTTTTTTCAAAAGTTTCTTTTTTTTTTCTCTGTTGATTTATTTGATTAAGGATCCAATAAAGCTTCATATCCTACATTTGGTTGTTTCATCTTGAGTCTTTTGATATATAACATTTCCATTCTGTTTGTATTTTCCATGCCATTTATTTGTTGAATGAACTAGTTCTTTTGTTGTATAAAAATCCCCATTCTGGATACGATTGTGTCTTTATGGTGTTGCTTAAAATGTTTTTCTCTTCCTCTATATTTCCCATAAATGAAAAGTTAGTTCCACCGAATTGCTGGAAGCAAGAATCTATTTATTTATTTATTTAGTTAGTTAGTTAGTTATTCTTTATTTATTTCATACATTTTGGGAGATGTTTTGTACCTCCTCTTGTATCACATCAGGAAGCACATAATGGCTTTCCCAATTTAGTGAGGGTAAGATCAGTCAATAGGTTCAGGAGTGTCAGCCTGATCCATCAATTTAAAATTCACCAACTGCCAATCAAATGGCTTTATTATCTGTGTAGGACAATTCTTACATCCAGTATTTCAGTAAGCTTGCAAAATAGTGGCACTAATTCTATCATTCTCCTTGCATTTATTAGCAGGGGTTTCCTGAAAGAAGATTTTTTTTTTCCTTATCAACTATTTGTTTACCCTGACAAACAGCTCTAAAGTAAAGGCAAGACAAATGCTGGATCCTTCCCTTTATTAGTGTTTAGAATAATGAGTTGTTGCCCTAGCAACCTTCAAAGATTATGGATGAAGGTTTGTTTTCCTTTAATTAAAAAAAAAAAACAACAAATATTATTTCTGAGTGTTTGGACTTCAATGTATTGCATTCAATGTATTGAATGTATTGCATTCATTATTTTTTGGATTCTCCAAATTTCCCATCTTTGGCCATGGAAGTCTTTTTAAGTTGGGATTTTGACCTTTTGATATAACCCTATTAATAGTCTTTAAAATCATATCCTTTCTTTCAGACAGGATGAGGCTCATCTTATAAATGTTCTGCTCCAGACTTCTGGGATCAACCATTTTTCTAAGAGATTTTTTTATTTTAATCACCATTACTCTAAAAAGGCTAAAATACCTAAACAAAACCTTCAATTGTCAGGAATTTTACATTGCTCCTTTTTCTCCTTAAACTGTTATTTTATTCTACTTCCCTTATAATCCTGAAAACCTTGTTATTATCCAACACCTTCTTTTTTGCCAGATGGGTGGAAAATAGTATCTCAAGGTAGTTTTTATTTGTATTTTTCTGATTCATTGTGTTCTTTTGACACATAAGAGTTTTCCTTTCTGTGAACCTTATTTTTAAAATTCTCTATCCATTTTTATTGAGTCTCTGGCCTTTGTCTAATTGATTTGCAGAAATTTCTTGTGTGTTTTTGATATTCATCCTTTTAAGATTTTAAATGTCATAAATATCCTCCAAAGAGTGTCACCTTTCAACCTTACCAAGTGACCTGAAATAAACATATTTAATTTCTAGTTGAATCAAAGTCAACAATTATTTTATTATTTGCTTTATAGTCTGTGCTTTTTGAGTCTTGTTTAAAAATCATGTACCCTTCCCCCAGTTGTAATATTGTTTAACTTTTCACATGAAGGTTTTTTTTTTTAAGATTTATTTATTTATTCCCCCCACCCCTGGCCTCCCGTTGCCTGCTCTCTATGTCCATTCTCTGTGTGTTCTTCTGTGTCTGCTTGTATTCTCATTAGGCAGCTTCTGGAACCGATCCTGGGAATTCCTGGAGTAGGAGAGAGGCACTTATTCTCTTGCACCACCTCAGCTCCCTGGTCTGCTGCATCTCTTATTTTTTCTCATCTGTGTCTCTTTTTATTGCATCATCTTGCTGCACCAGCTCTCTGTACTGGCCAGCCCTTCACATGGGCCAGTTCACCATGCAGGCCAGCTCATCTTCACCAGGAGGCCCCTGGTATCCAACCCTGGACCTCCCATATGGTAGATGGGAGCCCAATCACTTGAGCTACATCTGCTTCCCATGAAGGTCCTAAATGTATTTGGATTTCACCTTTGTCCATATTTTAAGTTAGGAGTTCAACTTTATTATTCTCCATGTAATGAGCCTATTTTCCCCTAAATATGTTTTACGTAATTACTCCTTTATGTATTTGTATTACTATTTTTTCATGTATATATCTCTCTCTATATATATAAATATATATATATATATATAGACCTGTTTATGAGCTCCTTATTCTCCTTTGTTCTATTTATTTCTGTGGCAATTTCATGCTGTTCTTAATATATAGCTTTTATAACCTAATGCTAATAAGGTTATATTTGATCTCTTTCTCAAGTGGATTTAGTAATCCATGATTTTTTTTCTGTATACATTTTATTTTTTTCAAAAATCTATTTTTAATTGTATAAAATTATACATATCAAACACATAAAAATTACTGAAAAGATAAGTAAAATATTTAACACCAAAAGTAGACATATCAAAGAACAATTTTTCTCAAGTTCTTCAGGATCTTATTGGTTTGGTATTTGGCAAGTTCCTCCTACAATTCACATCCCATAATAAATACTTCTTTCCAGAAAAAAAGAGCATAGGAGAAACTGGAGGGTTTATGATTTCTGGATTACAACTATTAATAAAAACAGAATAGACACACTTATTTAATGCAGAGTACAAGTTTCTACTCCAGCCCTATGTGTGGTTCTTGGAATATAGAGATGGTGCTTAAAGAATTCAAGGAAGCCCTTTACAAACACTAATATAAGTACAGTGGTATTCCTCGTCTCGGATCCCTTAAGTACTGGCTACCAAGATGATTTCAAAAGCAAGAAAACTGCCTTTCATCTTACTCCTATGTAATCCAAAAAAGCAAATTGTAAACTGTTTCCCAATCTATTTCTAAAAGCAAACACTGTATAATTGTTAAATGGACAAGTCCAATTGCAGGAGCACTAAATTTCTTAAACTCAGTTTAGAAAGTGCACTAAGCAATATAAATAAAAGACATCAGAGAAAGAAGGGGGAAATATATCTTAGAAAACCTCCCAAAAAATTCTCTAAAAGGAGAACACTTTATTGATACTTCAGATCATTTCTTTCTACGTCACCCAGGAGAGAGGTGAGGGAAGAGAACAATGTTAAAAATACAAATAGTTGATCATTGCTTTTCTTTCCCCATCTGCAGTCTCCCAAGATTCCAATTAGGAAATGCCATAATATCAAAATCTCATCTAATTTTCTTGATCAACTCATGCTCTAATAAAGTAGAGGAAAAGGAAAAACAAAAGAGAAAACAATGAGAATCTAAGCTATAAACATCTAAGGTAGAAAACAGCAGTAACTTAGAGGGAGTGAAAAGAACATGGCCTTCACCAAATAAGACAAATGTTTCCGAAAAGCAAAATAATGGGTGGAGATCAAAGAGGGAGATGTGTTTTACCTTCTTCCCATCTCTCCAGGCAGGGAAGTCTAAGTGCTTAACTAGGTTGAATGAGCAAAGAAGGAATGAAATGGGAATATTGCAAGATAAGCAATATCCCCTTCTGTAGTACAGACAGCATCCGGAAATGTCAAGTTGATATGGTATAGATACTCCCCAGAAGCAACTTAGGTAGTAAAGCCCCATGAATTTATAATGTGTTTATAATTCCTCTCTTGTTCCTGGGCAGTTTATCAGGAGTGATTCAAACATAAGAAACCAGTTTTCCAGATCCTTCCAAATAATTAATAAAGAAGCCTTGAAATAAAGTAGCATTTGGAGTTAGGGAAGGAGTAGGGTGGTGCTGGTACCAAGCAGGTCCAGCTCAAGAAAAACCAAAGCCAAATGCTTCGTACTCATACCCTGTTTGAGTTCAAGAGAGAGCAATAATGAGGGTAAGGGCAGGACACATGTCCTTACTCAGGCTCTCTGTTCTTTTAAAAGAAGGAGGAGACATGAACACGTAGTCAATTGCTTTGTGCTACTGAAATGATTATACAGACTTAGGCTGGGAGTATGGAAGCTAGCAAAGCTTCAAAGATGTCCTTCTCTTCTAATATAGTGGAGAGGGGATGTTTCAATTGAAACTACATTCAAAAACTGGAAGTAAAAAAAAGGATGTCTTAGCAAATAGGAATCCAGGTGTAGAATTTGCAAGTGTGTGCACATACACACATATATATTTAAGTATAAAATTGAGAAAGTATTTACAGAAATCATCCTAAATCTTAAAAAGAAGACACACAAAATTTGGCCTGGAGAAGGTGGGGAGTATATGAGTATGTGCCTAACAGTTGGAAGGATGCATGTTGCCCAACTGCCCAGCAGCCAGCATGAGAATATCTTTCTTCTCCTTGTGGAAGCACAGCAACTTGCCTCCCAGCCAGGCTTCATCCAGCTCCCACTCAGTGGAGGCCAGCTCTCTAGACAGTGCCCCTGGCACACTCTCTCCCGGCTCACCCAGTGCAATGCCATTTGGTGGCGAATATCATCATCCAGGGCTGGGGGTGAATAATGAGCCAGCACCTCTTGCTGAGAGCTCGGTCTTTCCCTCATGGCCTGAAGGCTGCCATTCCAGTGCAGCAGTTGAAAAACTGTCATTAACTCCTGAAACTCCAACACTGACTTGACCTTGTTGGGTTCCAACATGAATCCGAAGGCACCAGTCCCTGTATTTGGGTTGTCAGCCTCCTCCCTGTTGCCGTTGAAAGATGCCAAAGGCTCAGAGACACTCTTCTCAATGAACTCATCAGTGATTCTCCGGGAAGGATGTGCATTAAACACAGAGTTCATTAGTGCAATCTTTGCAGCACTCCGCCGAGCCTCAGCTTTTGTGGGACAAACCTGGAAACTCCCAAAGCAACTTCCCCCCGGCAGGGTGACATAGCAGACATAGAGAGGGCTGTTGGTAGGCACCATCTCAAAACCGCTAAAGCCCCATTCTTCAAGTCAGCCCCAAGGGACTGCTTCATCTGCCAGAACTGCTGCAGCGCCTCCACCACACTCACTCGGCCATCGCCCCGCGTGTGCCTGGCGAAGCTCCTCAGCACGGCCTCTACGCCTCCCGCAGCACAGCCAGGCGGCCGGTGGCGCTGGGGCGGTGCGGGGGATGGTGGGGCCGCTGGGGGGCCCGCTGGGGACCGCGGTGCTCGCAGAGTGCCCCTCCCGCCCGTGTCCACTCCAGGCTGCAGGCGCTGGGCCCGCATCGTCTCCATCCTGACTGCTGGTTGAGCCACCTCCTGGAGTCCGCCAGCCTGGCGAGCTCCTGTATACATTTTAGAATACATATGTTGAATTTCTTAAAAGTAATCCTACTGGTCCTGCTAGTAATTCGGGCGGAAAAATTTAATTTCTAGAGTAATTTACAGGTAATACACACCCTTTAACAAAGCCAAGTCATTCCATCCCATTGAACAAGGTGTCAATACCATTTATTCAATCTGCCTCTATGACTTTCAGTAGGGTTTAACAATTTTCTTCAGCACTGTCGATCAAAATAATTTCTAGATATTTTCTAGCTTTTGTAATTATCATGAATAGCCCCTAAGTTACTTTTGCTGGTATGGATGAATGCTATTGGTTTGTATGAGTTAATTTACATAGCAATATTCTCATTTAGGCTACTGATTTGGTGTCTTACATTAATAGATTTTCTGATGTTAAACAACCCTTTAGTTCTCAATATAAACATTGCTTGGTAAATTTGTTTTCTTAGTACTCTCTTGGGTTTGGGGATATAGTATTTTATTACATAGGAAATTCTCATCTATGCTCATAAGTGAAAATGTTAACATTTTGTACTGTATCTGATTTTAGAATATTCAGAATAAGTTATTTTTTTTTGAAAGTTAGATTTCCCTGTAAAACTCTCTGGCTGTGGGACTTACATAGAAGTAGGAAGGTGGTTTCCATTGCCATTTCAAGTTTTTAAATGGTTTGCGATCAATTCGATTTTCTAATATTTGTGCCAAGTTTTGTGATCAATTTGATTTTCTAATATTTGTGCCAAGTTTGGCAATTGTTCCGATGACTATGACTGTATAACAAATTATCCCAAAACTTAGTGGTTAAAAAACAACCATGTCTTATTCACACAGCTTATATAGGTCAAGAATTTGGACAAGATTATAGTCGGGATGATTTTTCTCTTAGTCATAGTGACCTTCAGCAGGAGGAGTTAAAGATGAAGGGCTGAAACACGTAAAAGCCCATTCATTCACAGGATTGCTGCTGCTAAGTCGGCGAAGGCCTCCCTTCCTTTCCCTGTGCCCTGTCCATGTGGTCTCTTCATGTTGTCTTTACACGTGAGCTTGTCTGGACTTCCAGCATGGTGGCCGGCTTTCCCAGAGGTGAGAAGGGCCTAGCATTGGAAGTCCCATTGCATTGCTTCCGCCATATTCTATTGGTCAGAGCAGACACAAACCTGCCCAGGTTCAATGGGAGGGGAAATAAGAGTCTAGCTTTGGCTTTAATTCCAAATTGATGAATGCTGTCTTTCTTTCATAGAAATAAAGAATAATTAGGAGTTTCTGACCTGCGATCAGGCATAAGAGCAGTGATTTAAGAAAACCGAGTTGAAGTGTAGGGAAGGGTCTAAGAAAACCGGGGATGACATTTAAGGGGTATCAACAGCATTTACATAGGTATTGATATGGACTGAGGTCACTGCCAGAGAAGAAAATAAGGACCAATGTAAAATATCTCATAAAAGAAAAATAAATATGACTTGATGATTGACTGGGCCAGGAGGTCAAGAAAGAGAAGTCATAGTCAGGATGATTCTAAAATCTGATGCAGTATGTAGGCAAGGGAAATCACAAGGGGAATCAAGAAGACCGAAGCCCATGTTCAGATATGTTGACTTTGAGCTGTGATTACAAAACCACAGACAAGTGTTCAGAAGTAGCCAGGAAAACAGAAATGAGAACACATTGAAAGCTCCAAGTGTCCTTACAACTGGAAAAATATCAGTCTACCTGCCTTCTGCTATTCTGCCAGAGCATCACACATTTTCCTAGGGGTCCTTGACCCCTAGCCCACATTTCCTAATCAAATGCTACTTCTCAGACAAGAATTTTCATGAAAATAAAGCCCAGTAATAATGGATTGAGCTTGTTGGTCTGGTTTTCTTATTTCACTTCGGTCTTCTGGGGAGAGGATTGCCCTCTTCATGTTTCAAGGACCGCCCTCTTCATGTTTCAAGGACCAGTACAATCTTGTTTACTTTATATTCCCAAAACTGCACACTGTCAAATCACAATGCAGCTGGTTGACTATAGTTCCTGTAGCCTGAGATTCAATTCTTTCATCCTGAGTGTGAGTGAATGTCTAAATCAAGGATCTAAAACAGGTTTCTCCCTGCATTTTATAACCTTTGTGCCTTGTGCCTCCTAAATGCTAAATCTAATCTCCTTTCCCTCTCCTGAATCTCTAAAAAAAAATTTTTTTTAAGATCCTTCCATGTGGAAAGTGTAAAGATTAAAATGGATGTGCTGTGTATTCATCCTGCTTAATGTGCAGGGACCCTGAACTCTTTTAGATGCAGGATCTTTGTGCATTTAAAATCCTGAGGAGTGAAGGGCAGAGTCTCTCTTCCTCTCTGCTCCTCCCCTCAGCCTGTCTTTCTGTTTTCACCAGAAGAACCTGTCTCCAGCAGGCCATTTCCTCTGTGACAGCTTTCAGGCATCCCAGCTGCCACTGTCCTTGGCTGTCTTCCTCAGCCTGCAGTCTGCAGGATGCTTCAGCAACTCCAGCCCAAGGGCTTGTACTCCTGTTCTGGCAGTGGGGTTGGATGATTTTGCGTTTTTCTCTCCTTTCCTTCTTATTTTGTTTTGTTTGTGTTTTTGTGGTTGTCTAATTTACACATTTCAGAACTGTCATGTTGGACTGCCCCTCCCCCCAGCAGCTGTCAGACCCCCCTACAAGGAGACAGTCAGAGCAAACAAGAAACAAACAACGTATGAAGAGAAATTTTCAAAGTGTATTCAGAGAAACGTGTTACTTCAAAGGCAGTAGAGAAGTCCCCCTGGAGCTCATTACTGTAGTCAGTGAGATAAGGCAGGGAGGGAACTGCTCTGTTGGCTCCCAGGGGATGGAGGAAACGGAAACGGAAAAGGAAAAAAAGAAGCCCACAAAAAGTACAGTTTAGGTATTTTTAAAACTATCAACTATTTGTCCATCATAGATGAAGAAGTGAGCCCCAGTTGCCCCTTCTGTGGTCCCTAGAAGCTGTTCGCTTCACCTGCTCTCTGGCTGATATCACTAACATCGTGAGATCTGCAAGAATTGTCTTGTCAGTTTGTGGAATCAGGATAGCTAAGAAAGGAGGGGAGATGGGAGAGGCTATATTCTCATGGCAGCTCAGGCGGAGGCCATGGTGCCACCAGGCTCACACTGTACTTGGGTATAGACAGCCAGTGGCGCAACTGTGGGAAACCTGGGATTAATCCTTCACTATCTGGGAGCTGTTTTTGTTTCAGTAGCAAAAGTTGCAGCCACGAAAATAGTTTTCTGGCAAAAGTGAGTAGGAAGGGAAAACGTCTTCTTGTAATAATTGATTTCCTTTATACTTTACATGGTGCAGAACTCTATTTTTGCCACTAAAACTTCCCACCCCCCACAAACTTGTCTTGCTATTTAGTTTGCAACTAATTAGCTGATCAGTTGCTGACTTTTAAGGTCAAGGAGAGGGATTTTTGTATTTATGTTTTGTCTTGTTTGCTTTTGCACCTCAGGACTGTTCTCAGAGTAAGAAATTGAAGGTGCCAAATGAAATTGTTTTTGAACTTAGAATACTTTATTGCCAACTTTTCAAAAACGTATTTTCAATATGGAAATAGTAAAGTTCACTTATTTGGTATATAGTTGACAAATGTGTAGAATCATCATACCACCCCAATGAAGAATCAAAACATTTCCATCACCCTCCCTCCCCCCACCAACTCCCTTGTACTACCCCTTTGTAATTGAATCCTCCAGCACTTTACTCCTGGCAGAGAAAATCTGTTCTCTTTCCCCATAGTTTGCCTTTGCCAGTATATCATATAAGTGGAAACATACTATATCTGGCTTTTGAATATGGCTTTTCTTAATTAGTTTAATGCATTTGAGATCCATCCATGTTATAGCATATATCATACTTCACTCACTTTTTATTACAGAGTAGTATTCTATTATATGAATGTATCAAAGTTTGTTTATCCATTTCCCACTAATAGGACATGTGAGGTATTTCCAGTTTTGGACAGTAATGAATAAAGCTGCTGTAAATTTAAGAGTCTTCATGTGAATATAGGTTACCATTTCATTTGGATAAATATGCTTGGAGTGGATTACATACATTTTGTTGAGTGTACCAATGATTTAATTGACCTGTATGTTGTGTTTTGTTTTTTTGCTTTTCTCCTATAAGCTATTCTCAGTTTCTTTCCTCAATATGCCATCAATATAAGGAGGCTGAGAGCTCCAATGCCCATTTCACATCTAAATCAAGATTCAGGATCATTAACTTAGTATTTCCACCTGAAATTGCACTTCAAATGTGAAAACCATTTGATGAGGAATTTAATTTTTATTCATAGAACTTCAAGGCTATAGCGCTCTTAATCTACTTTTTGCAATACTCTCTCTTTTGGATTGAATAAGTCTGATGTCCCTATTGTAAAAGGGTGATCATCCCGACAGGCTCAAGTGCATCTCTGTCTCCAGGACAGAATTCAGCCTCCAGAGTTTCCTTTTAGATTGTGACCAGCTAATTCTGCCAGACAGCAAACCCTGGAGGCTCCTTATACACCACTGCATTGACAAGGCAAGGAGAGTCTATGAATCTCCTGCCCCTGTGTATAAATATAGAAAGGACTATTTAGGCACATTGTACCAACTGATATCACTAAACTATTACTATACATGGTGTGGTCGATCAACTCTAAGTAAGATACTAATATACATGAGTCCAGTCATTAACATGGGGCTGTAGGAAGCAAAGCTGACTAAAATGATTGGTAAGTTTTGTTTTTTGAAACACCTGGTCACCAAGCAGTCCCCAAAAGACACACATTAATGCTGTGTGAATGCATAAGAAGACTTTACTCTGAATATAGCTTATACCATATTAATTTAAAGAATATACATTGCAAATTAAATCTTACACAAGTCCCTTCTTCTGAGTAATCTCAGTTCTTTTTATATCATGTTGAGACAGGCCAAACTTTAAAGATTACCATCAAGATATACTTAATGATAGTAATCTTCATTTATGACCATCACAATTTTGATTATCGTCAAATCAAATGGTGTATGAGAAAGAACCTTAATATTAATGTCTATAAAAGAAGAAATTTTAGAAATTTTTAAATTATTACCTTCAAATGACTCAGTGGATTTTAATATTTTTAGATCATAGACCCCTTTGAAAATCTTATGGATCTATTTTCAGAAAAATATACACAAACACTTTTATTTACAGTTTCAGGGAGGTGACAGAATAAATGAAGTTCATCGAACAATTCCTTAGTGATGCATATCCAGGTTTAGAACTCTTAAAAAAGCTTTTACTGCATTCACATATTTGCCTGACTTGTAGGAAGAGCTTTTATTTAATAGAGTGGATGGGTGGTCCTGTCCAGAGACAATGAAGAGAGAGAATCTGATCCTAGCATTTGGCCAGAAGCATTCCTTTTTCAAATCATATGTAAAAGAAATAACAGAGGAGAACATAGGAACTATAGTCTACCAGAACATCCTCACCAGTGTCTACTGCAGTGCCTGGCACATATAAGAGGCTTAATAAATGTGGAAGGAAGGAAAGTAGGAAGAAAAGAAACAAGGAGAGGGGGAGGGAGGGAGGGAGGCAAGCAGCATTATCTATCAGCCTAACTTTTGCTAGGCTGTCATTTTCCTTATACATGCCTGAGATTGTATCCCAGAAAAGCAATGAAGGTGAAAAAAGGAGTTGTTTCCACTTAACACTTCCTTGGTTGTCCCTTTTATGTTTTCCTGCCCCATCTCAAATTCCTTGCCCCTAGAATTCTTCCTTTCAGACCTTTGGGGAAGAATTTATGTTTACTAACTTCAACTGGGTCTGAATTTCAGTCTTGAGTCTATCACTAGCTGTGTCAATTGAACACAGCTCTTAACTTCTTTGAGTCTCTTAGAGTTATTAGAATTGTAGGAGAGGCTGCACATGATTTAAATGGGTATCTTGCTCTAGAGGTTATAGAGCCGCTTCATGTGAATACCAGTCATAGTTTTTAACCTTTATGCCGTGGGCGTAAAAAGAACTAGAGTTAAAGGAAAGGGAGAGGTCAATAGGTAGGAATAGAGAGGAGAAGGATTATAGCAGATTGTAAATTGAGACTGGGCCATGGCAGAGGCAGGATCCTTCTACTACAGGAAGGAAAACAAAAACAAAAACAAAACACAGATACGTCTGGTCCATATCAAACATCCCCTTCGTCTGTCCTAGTTTTGCTAACATAACCCTGAATGTCTCTAGGAAATGTGTTAATATAAGAATATGCATTATGGGTAGCATTTATTTCCACCCTTATTTTTTATTTTCTCTGAATTTAAAAATACATAAGTCCTTTCTTGTTCTTTGGGTGGGAGGATAAAATTCTTAACATTTTTCTAACATATATAATCCATGTTCTTATTTGCTACATTAGGCCCTATACCATTTACTTTGGATATCTCTATATTCTAATCTTGGAATCTAAATTCAGCATTTTTATGCTACCAAGAAATCCCCCTGTGGCTTAATGTCTTTAAACTGTATGTTTATATGTTCCTGCATCTATTTAGGCTCTAGCAAAACATACATTTATAAGGTACTATGCTGATAGTAAGGTGTTTTCAATTGAAATCTCCAATCAAAGCCTCATGGAAACTGATGTTCGGAAAGGGTTAGTGGCTTGACTAAGGTCACATAACCTGTGAACTTTCAAACTAAAACCTAGGCACGTTGGTCCAATTTCCATGTACAAACTCATTTTATACCTCTGATAAGTCAAAGAAAAATCTCAAATTAATTGTATATATTAAATACATGCATAATTATATATATATATAATTGCATATATATAATCCTTCACGCACGTAAGTCTGGGTAAGCTTGTTTCCCACCCCTCCACCCCCCCCATCCCCGTCCTTGGTATTTCCTTAGTTCTCTCAGAATCTTCGTGAGTTTAAATAGCAGATTTTACTTTCTAAATAGAAAAACTCAAACATGGTGAGGTGTTCAGTGAACTAGATATTTCTATATCTTTCAAAAATCTTCAGGATTCTAAAGGACACATGATTTAAACATGCAATTCTGTGAGCCAGTAACTTTCCTTAGAGAAATCACATATCTCAGCAATTTTCATTCAGTTCTTTTACAATTCTAAACAATGGAAGTGTTTGTAAAATTTATTTGGTACTGCTTGTTTCGAATGGCAGATTGAGCCAGAAATCTTACATAAGGTATGAGTATCAATCACCTCCTTCATGCAAGTGCTGAACTAGGCACCAATACAAGCACCACTTGTAGGGGAACATGAAATACCATGAAGTCAAAATGAAACAGACTTTACTTCATTATAAATACGTATGAACCAGACCCAGAAGAGGTTTTCTTTGTGCTAAGCAAAGAACGTCAAATCATTTTCTTCAATCCTATGTGCTGAATGGCTAGTAGCATTTTTCTAGATGTACTGTGAAATTTCTCGACTTAAAATTAAGATGTTCTGGAATGCATACTGTTAATGAACGGGGAAGTCCTTGGGGAAACACTCCCATTTAGGGGAGTCCTCTGCCTCTGCAATAGGTAGATCTTGCCTGGGTCCTTCCTGCCTCTTGCAGGGGGCTGGCATGGGATGACTAAGGCTGGGCACAGGCTTCAGGCTGAAATCTAGTTTCTGCTCCAGGGGAATGTGTATCTCTGAAAGAAGATAAAGGGGGAAATGAAGAAGATTCCAGGAAAGCCTTTCTCAGAGGATCGAGGGAGAATATGGTCTCCCAAAATGAGCCTGAGCCTGTGCTTAGATCCTTCCCTGAGTATGGCAACAGTGGCGTGCAGGAGATGCCCTGACAGCTCTGGAAGCCAGACCAGGAACCGGATGCCTGATCCTTAGGGCTCAAAGGAGGGAGAGTTGGGTAGGCCAAGGCCGCTCTAGTTGAAAATGGGATTTTGCTCCAGTTTGGTGACCGAGCAGCCTGTCTCCCTCGACTTTGATCCTCCAATTGAGATTCTACTTTTCCTTTTTCTGCAATTGCCTGCGTAGCCTCCCCTACAGCTTTACCCCTAACCTGGTATTATTTTAACTTTTGCCACCTGAATATATGTCACTGACACTCCTCCACCCTCAGGGGTTGACACCTTTTGGCAACCAGTGATAGTCACCCCACCCGGACCACCTGTTCAAACATAGTTAGATTCTGTCTTGTTGTTTATCCCGCGTATGAAGTTGAACAGTTCCTAGGCCTGACCACATCAGGGAATTTTTTTTGCCTCTGCCCCTTTTTCTTACCTCTTGCTTGCTATATGCACATATCTCAGCCTATTGCTGTGCCTATCACATCACCGCAGACCCTATATCAGCATATCATTCCTTCCCTTACCCATGCCGTTTGTCTTTTTCCTGCATTCTCAGAACTTTTTAATTATATATAGCCTTGCCTCTCACCTCCACCTCATGCAGTCTTTCATGCTATTTTCTCCCTTTTAAGCTCATATCTTTATATCCCTAATATAAGCTTCTTTCTTTCCTCTATAATTTGGGGGACTCAAACCTTCTATTTTTATTCCTTATTCTACTCTAAACCAGAACCACTGACCACCTCCAACCCTCCAAAGACAATCACACCTCCTGTTTCCATCCACAGCCTTCATCCTTGCCTGGGCGTTGGAGTTGCCTAATGAAGTAGAGCTGAAGATGTCCAAATGGCCATTCAAGGAGTAATGAAGGTTACTTCCACTCATGTTGGCAAGAGTATAGGTGTTGGGAGAAGGCATTCAGGAAAATGTGATCCTGGATTGTTTCCCAAGGAGACATTATCAAATGCGGAATTTTTCTTATTCATTCATTCATGTATTCGTTCATTTTTTTTTAAACAAATGTTTTTATGAGTATTCATTTCACCCCAAACACTATGTCAGGTCCTAGTTAACTGACAATATATGCATTTATATGTGCCAAGCATTTTACAACCGTGTTCTCATTTAAACTTCAAAATAGCTCAAATAAATAGGAAGGATTGTTATCCCATTTTTTTTTGGTAATTAATATTTTGTCTTTATTTTTTTTTTAATGTTACATTAAAAAAAATGAGGTCCCCATATACCCCCCTGTTATCCCATTTTAAAGTAGGAAATATGGACAGTCAGCTTAAATAACTTGCTGAAGTTCACGTTGTTAATGAACTGATTCCACTACATTATTTTAATTCTCAGGTTAGGATCAAGCATATTGTGCATTAAGGAAACTTTTACTGCTGGGGACCCTAAACATTATTTCTAAGGGGATAGACTACCAAACAACCAATCTGTAAACTGCTTGTTGGTAAATTAGGAATTGATTGGAGCCTACTTGTCTTAGGGATATTGTTATAAAATTGCATGTTATAAACTCATTCATATCTTGGTACTGTATTTGAAAGCCGAAAGAAAAACATATATAATCACATGCTTTTTAGTATAAAAGTAATTACGATTCCAACTTGGGGGGAAAAATCACAAAACTATCAAATTTAGAATAGAACACGTGGGTTAGGTAGAGAAAACAGGCCAGTTGCAGTGCAATCCTCATCTTTAATTTCTAATTTTTCTAGCCACGAAATGATCGTTCCGGTTATGCTTGCTAGGGGCAGATACAACTTATTTCTTCCCACACACACACAAACACTTTCCTCCTAGAACAGATCTGGGGAATTCTGCTGTGTCTACTCTTCCATCCTCCAATCAGTAATGCCTACTTTCTCCCTCAGCCAAAGAAAGGGGATATTTCAAAAGACAAGGAGTTGCTGGACAGAAAATTTAAATAAATTCAGTTTCTCACAGAGCAATAAACTGTGTTCGGGCTCCCCCTAGCCGCGCAGAGCGGGATTCTCGCTGCCTAAGCAGTTCAGCAGAACAACTCAGAGTTTTCTCATCTCCCTAGTTTACACTTCTGAATCAGCTCTTGTTATTGCATTCAGCTACGGAGTCCAGGGTGAAAGTAAAGCAGCCATGGTCAGAAGAGGGTACTCAAAGTAGAGAACGAAAAGGCAAATGTTATTGTGGGGGTTGTTTTTACAGATGCTTTATGAATGTCTACAGAGAGAACATCAATTCCCGTTGTCAATATTTTTATTGTTTCTTCCCCCAAAGGGACTGGACTGAATGTGCTCATTTATTAAACATCCTTGGTATCATAGATAACCTCTGCTGTTTTACATGTATTGTCGATTCATCTTTATGTAACCGCCGGGGAGGGGTGGAGGTAGGGCCTTGTATCACGCACGGCGAATGCAGCTCCCTGGCAGCGGGAGAGAGAGGCGTCCCAAAGGCCTTTCCACACATCTGGAGCTTTTGCCAAGCAAGAGAAGCTTTAGGAATGGGGAAATTAGGCATGTTTGAGCTTTTCTCTTCCTTACCAAAGCCTACTGTAACTGCTCCTGCCGAAAGACAACAGAACACATCCCCAAGCGCCTTCAGTGTCCTCAAAGCTCTGCCTTCCGGCAACTGACATTTCAATGTTTTTCTTCCTGTCATATATTCTACCATTGCTCCTGGGGAATTATAAAGCACCAAGCAGATGTAGTACAATGTATTGTGTTGGGGATTGAATCACGTGCCCTTAAAGAAATGCTCAAGTCTTAATCCCTGTTTTTGTGGGTGTAAACCCATTTGTAAATAGGATCTTTGAAGATGTTTTTATTAAAATGTGGGTTCAGTTGTGAATAGGAGCCTCGAATATCCTATTCAGATGAGGCCAAACTCAATTATGATGGGCCTTAATCCATATTACTGGTCCTTAGAAAGCAAAAGAAATTCGGAAGCAGTCAAATTTCCAAAGAAATTTGGAAGACCGAGTTTAGAGAAAGCCACAAAAAATTGAGGAGACTGCTCCATGTGAAGGAGGCAGACCTGCAAGTTGAAGAATCCCAAGGATGGTGGTAAAGCAGTACCAGATGCTGTGGACTCCGGGGAAAAGTGTGACCTGTCGAGATCTTGATTTTGGACTTCTAGTCTCCAAAACTATGAGACTATAAATTCCAGTTGCTTAACCCCATCAGCATGTGGCATTTGTCATAGTAGCCCTGGCAAACTGAGACATAGTTTAAAGACATCTGAGCTGTTATCCATGGAGCAATGCCAAATGCATAAAATGGAGCTGTTGATTGTTTCTTTGAATGGGATTTAATGAAGCCTTTGATTTTACAAATATTACTTTAGCAACTGGTAGGTGCACTATTCTGGGAATTGGAACACCCAAAATTATTCAGTTACGCTTTCTGTCATAAGGACCTCCCCATCTAGTGGAGGAAGACAGGCTTCTATACACCTAACTGGATAGGATGTGGTGTTGGTGGGATTAATATAAAGGAGGTGCAGTATGGTGTGGGGCATAGTTCTTCTGCCTGGGGGTGACAGGAGAGGTACCGGGGGCAGCTTCATATGATGAACATTTCATGGAACCTGGTAGAATGGACAGGGCTTCACAGAGGATTATGCGAATAAGAAATTTTGTGAAGAGAGTAGTAGAGGTAAGAAAGTGATAGGGTGCTGCCTGTGTTTCCCTGGCTAGAATGAGAACTGCATGGTTGGGGAACTCCAGGAAAGGATGGTGGTAAGAATTGGGCCTGATCTCAAAACACCAGGTGAATGAATTTCCATTTATTCTGAAGGCACTAGGGACCATCCAAGCATTTCTGAGCAAGCAACTGGCATATCAGATTGGTATTGTCTGCGGCAGTATGACAGATAGAGTTAAGGAAGATATATATATATAGATAGATAGATAGATAGATAGATAGATATAGATATATACACACACACACATACGCGCACACACACATATATATATTTATATATAAATATAAATAAGGTAAGGTTCCCCCCTTACCAGTGGTACAACAGAAATACAGGTGTCCTGAGACTCAGTACTTAACCACATTTGCATCCCATAACTTTCAAACTACTGGTTACATACATGAATTAACAATAAGCAAAACCTCTTCTGTCCCTCTGTGTTCTCTGAAACACTTTAGTGCTATGGTGTTAAGCAACATTTGGGTAATTAATGCATGTCTGCTGTCATAATGCAGAGATTCTGCCAGAATGTATGTGGGAGAGTATAGATGAATTAAGCACATTTATATCTCCAGAAAAATTGAGGGGTAATGTCAAAATATAACATCACTGAGTAAAATTTACCTTTTTAATTTTTTCTCTAATTATTAGACAAATTTCAGACTGGGATATATATCTGAATTTGAGACAGATTAGGGTTATTTATTTATATCTAATTTCAATTAGAATGTATGAAATTGTCATTTCTAATATAAATATGACTTGATATGGATATTACCATAGCTTTGAAATATGACATACTTTCTTCCAGACCCATCTAAACAATGAACTAAGTTAAAACAAGTTTAAGAGTCCAAAGAAAATATTTTGGTATGAGTGTTACAGTGCAGCTCTTACTCTTATAAGGCAGCAAGTTGGCTCTACCACCAATGAGACCCGAAAAGCTTCTCCACCTGGCCTGCTCTCCTTTTTTCATCTTTGGAGAATGGGCGCAGTGAGGGCAGATCCTATAGGGAAGGGCTTACTGCTTTCTAGGGTTTGTAGCTGTGCTGTGGTTGTGTGGCCCCAGGGGCTGCTGGGTTGAAAACATGGAAGAGCACCTCGAGGCAGGTGATGTTCAAAAGTACACTCAGGAAGGTCTAGGAGCAGTAGCAAGTAGGTAAGAGAAACTACAACGTTGGCATTATTACTCAGCTCTTTGTTGTCATTGCTATTTAATTAAACTTTGTTCTACAGATTCCTATTGTGGGATAGGGAAACACTATCTACTTGGCCATTTTGTGAAGTGTGGCCCCAATAACTGTTCTCAAATCATCTTGTGGGCATCTCTCCCAGAGAGGCACCCATTCCTTTCCTTTCTATTCTAGGTAGAGTGCAGAAGAGCAAACCAATCTTGCCAATTACTTCTTAAGGTGAGCGAGGTACAGGCCTGCATGAGTATGAGGTCATGCTCTCTAGTCAGTAGAGAAAGAGATCAGCTGAATTGGACTGCAGGAGCAGGGAAGGATTGAGGGGAAGGCTTGCTATGTTTATATTCCAGAGATCTCTACTCTAATAGCTACTGTTAGATTCCTACAGATTAGCTCCTACAAATTAGCATGATAACATTACCCAGACTCCTTTGCAGTTGTTTTCTTTCAAGGATCGGTATGACTGAGGTTAGAGAATGTAATACATGAAGAAAAAGAGAAGGAATATTACCATATTTAATATTGTTTGCAGAGAAATTGACATCGTTTATGGAGCAGAGGAATATAATGCAATTTGCACTTGCATCCCTGCTGAAAAGAGAAGGGGTAGAGCCTGGGGGAGCAGGAGCTGAGAGAGATGAAACACAATAGTTATGGAGATGTATCTGCTAAAGGGTCAACTACCACAGCACCTCCAACTCTCAGGCCTAGCAGAGAATAAAGCCAGGTTAGTTACCTGTAAAAACCAGGAGTGTGATCAGAATTGCATTTCAGTGAAATTAAACTTGGGACGATTCTTAGATAATAGATACATCAATGTGTGAGAAAAGACCTTCATCATAGGGCCTGATCTGTGGCATGTACAAAATCAGAATCGCTGGTGAAGAACACTAGGGAAAAGCATGGGAATTGCCTTCACTCTGTAATGCACATACCAATTGCTATAATATTGAAGAAAATATTCATAAATGCCTTTTCCTTCTGCTTCTTTATGCTTCATCACCCTTTCCCCATTTGTGGTTTATACATGGAATAAAGGAAACTGTAGAAGGCAGATGGCAAGGGGTGAGGATATTTCCTAGAGAGTATTGCATAGTGGTTAAGTGGCAGGTCTTTAACGTCAGGTAACTGAATTCACTCCTGGTTCAGTCTTTTGCTAGTTAAATTAGTTCAGTCAAGTTTCTTAATTTCTTTTTGCTTCATCTGTAGAGTGGGGAGGCTTGTTTTATTATTGAAAAGTTATTAAAAGAATAAAGGTGTTTTAAATGATGGCAGGAAGGAAGAGAATAGAAGTTCAGTTGCCACGAAGCAGGGAGAGATAGACATACCAGAAAACAAACTAAATAGATTAGTTTGGTGTTTTGTTTTGTTTTGTTTTTTTGAGGGGTGGACAATGCATTTTAAAAAGCACAGTTGGAATTAAATAAACATTGGTATAAATCATGTTGATAGGTAAGTGATACAGGCAAAACCATGAGGAAAGGTTTAGTAAAATACTGTTGTAATACAGTTATTCCTTCCACATCGCTGGGGTTATGGGTATGGTGGCCTGAGATCAGGAAAATCCACAAAAATGTTTTTGCACGGGCCAAACGTTTTTTTGTTTTGTTTTTGAAATTTTCAAACCAGCCTTTGCTGGCCTGAAAATCCATAGGGGTAAAAATCCTTCACCTTAATTTACCTTTAGGGTATCATATAAGGACTTAACCCATTACTTGTATGATGCCAGAGTCTACCAGAATTCCACTTTTGTAACAATCCTGCACCCCAGATAATGTTGCAATTTCTTGGGGAGGGAGATGCAGATCTTGAGTTTCTGCAAATGCTTTGAACTCATTATTGTAGCTGTAGCAGAGGCTTCATAGATTTCTATTTTTTTTTTTCTGGATACGCTTTACCGTGGGCTCAACACCCTAACGGCAGCCAACCTCAGCAGCCCTTTAGCCTAAAAGAAGCACATATCTAACATTTCTACTTTTTCCATCAGGATCATCACTTTCCTCTGTTTCTTGGTAGCACTTCCCAAGCTACTAGGAACACTAAGCTTGGGAACCATAATTTTAATAGAGGTGATGGCATTTAAGCAACACAAGATATTTGGAACTCGAGATGCAAAGATCACCGTGAGATATCATGTGCGAGATTGCCATAAACATGCTTGGCATCCCCAAACAGTGCGTAGAACCATTGTTTTTTTACTACGATTTAATTTTTAGAAAATAAAATGTAGCTGTACATTTATGTTATTAAATAAATACATATGCAAGGTAATATACGTAATGGTACATACATTTTATGCAATTCTGAATTTCTAAACTTTCTTTATCTCTGCGGGCCTCTGTGTGTCATTTGCGACTTCCTCAAAACTCCCCCAAAATTCTCATTGAATTTCTTTTGCCAACCTGCAGTATATTGAAACTGTGATGGGAAAATTCTGATGTGGAAGGGATAAGTGTATGTTTAAAATCCTGGATAGTAACTTTTGTGCTTATTTTGTTTAGTGAGAAATTACTAAAGGACTAGAAGTAGAAATATTTACAATGCAGCTAAGATAAGTGGTTTGTCATTTAATCATTTGTGGAACCTAGTGAATAAAAGTAAATAATAAATATGTAAAAATTATGGAGTTTGAATAAAGGAATAATCTCATTCAGTCTATCAGAGGAACTGAGGAAGAAGGTGGAAATAAAGATAAGGCAGAATGTAAAATAAAAGGAAGGGGAAAGTTTTGAGACCAGTTTGTTTCCATAACTGGCCAAGCAAATGCTTCTTCCCTATGATCTTTAATTTTGAAATAAAATGTTACTAAGACCTCAGAAAGGTAAATACATTTTCCAGGTGAAGAATTTTTTTTTAATTGTCCCATGCAAAATATTTACATTTACATATAAATTCCACAGGTTACTATTAGAAAAAGTGGTGGAAAGAACTTATGTCCAAGAGTCATTCCCCATTTTTGGCTTATAGATGAAACAAAAGAAAAATGTGGAAGACAGATGGTAAGGGATGAGAAAGTTTCCTAGAAACAGCATTGCACACAGTGATCAACTGAGGTAAATTGTACAAAAGGTTTTTTTTGGTAAATTATGAAGTATCATGTAAGTATAAGACTATCTTTATTATGTTTAGAGTATCTTAGAGTACTTAAGTATATGATAGCATTCATTCATTCATTCTTACAGTTTCAGCACTACTGTATGTTCCATATAGTATCTCCTACCTGATTGAGGATTGACCTTGCCCCTGCTTCTTTCTCAAACATCCCTCCTCCTAAATCCCTAGATTCATGCTGAGTTTTGTTTGATATAACCTTGAATGCTGCCAGCCTTGAGCGCATCTTGTTTTGAGAAAAGAGTACATACCAAGATCCTTTCTCAAAACTTGCTCACAGCCTCTGGCATTTAGCCACTTTTGTTCCCCAACCGTATTTAATCTGTAGAGCAGTTGCCATAAGTGTGAACATAGTCAAATGAACTTCTTGCCATCTCGCTGCCTGTAACAAGGTAGCTGCAGCTCTCTGTAAATATGTTCCCCTAATAAATGCCTTTGGCCTGGCGCTTAATACTTCTTTCTTTGGAATCACAACTGGCTCCTTTGTAGGGTGGGTTAGGCAGTCCTGGCTGGGTCTTCCCCTATTTCTTCTTTTGGGATGAGTCCTGATGCTGGCTCGCAAATCATTCTTAATGTGCCCAACATAGATATTGACTGGAAGTAGAGTTGCTATACTTATATTATCACTCAGGCTCACCATATTCATGTAGATAATATAGGCCTGACCAAATTCTGCCTTTTTGTGACATTTCTATAGGGCGCTTCCTTTAATTGAAAAATAAAATGCAGTTATAACTCAACAGCCCCAACAAATGAAAATCTATTTATTTTTATTTTTTCAGGCCTAAGAGTTATATCTATTCCAAAGCAGTAGATTATACCAATAAATAATTAATGATTACTTAACAAGAGTTTAGAACTTTCCTGACATTATTTTGATTACATTAGGTTCAAAGGTGATTTTCTGAGGAAGCATGAATGGCATTTACCTGAGGTAGCAATGATTCATTTTTGTCTGTTTTTATAAAAGCTTTTGTTTCATTATCATGAAGTAAAAAATGGAGCCAGAAGAAAATCAAAACAAATCTAATTTCAGAATGCCTGAAGCTTTGATTAAACTATCTTAGGGATGATAGGTCCATTTAGTACTTACATTATATTATTTATTTATGATTTTGATTTATGTGAAACTTCCAATGGAAGTTCTCTGGTGAAAACCACCCTTCCAGGGATAATATTCATGAATCAGCACTGAATTGTTTGCTTCTTACACTGTAGTCCTGGATTCTTGTAGCTATATTCTTCAGAAGAGACTTAAAACCCAGGGTTGAATGTGGGTGGTGGTGGAAGATCCCAAAACATTTTTGAGAAAGTGCAGGGTTATCTTCAATGCTTGGCCATTTTCCAATTTGGACACATTCTTCTATATATTTCCAAGCACCCTGGGAGGAGATTTGGTTTAAATTGTTGATGTTCCCCACAATTGTTAAGCAGCTACCCCATTAAGTTGCCTTATGGAAAAATTCTGATTGAAAACTAAGAAAGGATTACAGCATTGGAAGGGGGAAGAAAAAAAGAATAACAAAAATGAAGAAAGTAGTAGGGATGCTGTTAGAGTGTATGGTAAAGAGTTTCTTAAGGCTGATGTTCATATTCATTTGGAAGGCAGTAATGACCTGGGTTATTTCCGAAAATCTTGTTTTCTTTTCTTTTGTGGCAGTTACCCAAGGCTCCATGGAGCAGTAAAATTCTTAGCCCCAGGTAAAAGGGATTCTTCCATGAGTCTCATGCTTTATAAAGTCCTCACTGGCTACCTCTCCTCAAGGGGCAAAGAATCTTTGGAGAAAGGGATATGCCCACCCACCCAGGACTTGTACCACTCCTAGACTCTTATCCAGGTTTACATGTCTCCAAAATCCCCTGCTCAGATATCCCTGAGCCTCTATGCAGGGTCGGTGTGAAACTGTTCTCTGGATCTGTTCTTTCAAGAGCAGACTGCACAATTAGTGGGCACATCTCTAGGCTAGATGGGTAGCCAAGGGAAACTTGTTAACATGGGGGTAGACAAAGCTTGGGTGTACAGCCCGAGGTGACCAAATGGATTTGGGTCTCCTCGACATGTATGACCCAGCTGGGGGTGAAAAGAAAAGGGAAGAGTCAGGGGCCAGCATTGTTTCAAGCTTTCTCTCCTTGTGATACTGTGCTCTGCTTCATAGTTCCAAGTAGTCTTAGAATTCTAAATTTTAACTTGGCCTAACAGGTCATTACGTAGGTATATTGTGAAAGTGGGAAAAGAGTGTGTATTTTTATTATCAACTTGTTATCTTGATTCATAACTTTCAAATATGTAGTCCTATGGCATGTAGGCATCCATTTGCCCCAGGTGCTGGAACAAAGACCAGTCTATCATGTGGTCACATTGTCTCCCAGCCTTTCTCTCTCTTTTCATTGAAAATAATCTTGGCACTGCAACATTATTAAAACTTCATCATTTCACTGCAATGACAACCTAAAGAAAAAAAAAAAACCTGAAAAAAAAAAAAGGCTGCTCAGTTTCACAGTTTTACTAAACCCCCCCAGGGATGTTTGACTCAGAGGGCTGTCCCTGTCCTGTGAGCACAGGGGTTCTACAGATGTGATATCAGATAAGAACGCAAATGACACTTTCTTCCAAACGTGGTCCCCTATACTATTTTCTCCCCAAAATTAGCAATAAAAAATGGTGTTATGAACAGAGCTGCTTCTGATAGATTTTGGGTAATGAATAATAGATTGGCATTGACTTGTAAAATCTCAACCTGGTTGAGGCTGGAATTCATGTCATCAGACTTCATTAAGCCTGTGTTCCCCACTTTTGACATCTCCCTGTTGCTTTGTTACTTTTACCTGGTAAGTCTTTTCTCTCAGAAAATCCCACAGACTCTATAGCTTAACTTAAATGACTTTCAGACTTCTGTCCCCAATTCTTTAAAAAAAAAAATTATATATAAATTTTATAAATTTATATAAACTTTAACATTTATAAAAGTTATATGTGAAAAATTAAATTACATATGAATTTTTGTATATGTAGCCCCCTTTTCCTCTTTTACCTTAAGTTCACAGCAAAGCAAAGAAGCTGCAGCTGAGATTATCCAAGAGAAAATTAAAATAATAGCTAGCAAATACTGGGCTCTGAATATGAACAGACATAGACTAAGCACTATTATGATGTAGGTATGGTTATTATTACCATCTTACAGATGAGGAAATTGAGGCTTAAATAGTTTAACACCCAAGCTCATAAGAAACAAAGTGGAATTCAAATCCAGGCATTCTCACTCTGGAGCATACTCAATCACTCCACGCTGGGCCATGGGCATGTCTGATTATCTCTGCTTTTGGCTTCACTAGTATCTTCAGTAACTTCAGCCTGTCATTTCTATTAGCTATTACTGGTCTCAGGAGAATTGAAGCCTTGCAGATATGAGCGGAGTCATTGAGCTTCAGTATTATCATTTTTCCAGCCCTATTATGGTCCCTTTCCAGACTAAATTAAAATATACCAGCCTCTAGTTTACCACCCTTCAGAAAGGTCAATATTTTGGCCAGGAAATATAGTTGTGGTGGGCTAGACTTGGAGGTCACAGAATATGTCTGATTGCTTTATTTATTCTCCAGATTTTTGACTAAGAAAAGCCAGTGTTCAAAGATAAGAAGAGCCACATATACATATTTTTCTTCACCACAAGTGAGAGTGTGGAAATGTGAAATACAATGTAATCCTGTTCTTCCACTAGTACCTGGGTACAGATTCCCTTGTCTTTTGTTTTTGTTTTTGTTTTTTTAAGGAGGAACTGGGAATTAAACCTGGGACCTCATACATGGGAACCAGGAACTCAACCACTGAGCTGCACTGCTCCTCAGCTTTGCCTGTTTTCTGCTGGGATTTGTTGAAAGTCATCCACTGGCTCTTGGTTACATAAGGACAAGTATAGTGTATGGAAAAGTACTTTGTATTTCTATAATATTTTAGAGTTTTCAATACATATTCACATCCATTTAATAACTAAGGGTGTTATATAGCAAATTTACTATTTGATACCTTTGAGGAACTTGAATCTTTAAAACTCTTAACTCACCTCAAAATCAAATGAATGAAACAAATATCTTGAAAAACCTTGAAGTTGACACATATCTTCTTCTCAAACTGAGCAAACTCTAATGCCAAAAAATTATTCCTTGCTGTCTTAGCTGCCTTTCTAAATGCAGTCACCCTAACACTTGCCTCACTCACCAGTTCACGTCTAATTGTTTTCATTTTCTAGAGTGCATTGGCCTGGCCTCAGCCAAAACAGCAGATATACACTGGGGCTATAATGTGGTTTTGCTCATCTCTCAACCCTTCTATGATAAGTCTAGTAGCTTCTATCATACATTGATAACAGCTTCATTTATCAAATGGCCACTGAAAGGAACTCAGTCCTTGTTCTCAGAGTGGGTGGGATGAAAGGCAAAAACTCTCAGTGTTCATTGTGGATGTTAAAATAGAATACAGTTCAGTAACATTCAATGGCAGATAGGAAAGGTATAAATTCCCTGAGCAGAAAGTGTTTTCTTCTTCCTCTAGATATTGGGACTACTTTTTGGCTCATTTGGTTTGCAGCATACAAGCCTTGATGCCTGGGTAGTAATTGGAGGCTAAGAATAAAGTGAGAGATTAGAGTGCTCATGGAGAGGAAGGGAGAGTCCAAGTTCAGTTAAGCTGAGGACCTTTATAAGGTCTCCATACACTGCTGAGAGAGGCCAAAGGGAAATGTCATCTACAGTGGTGCTGATGCCGAGGGCTGCTAGGAGCTGGGTCTGGGTCTGGTCATCAGTGTGCAGGTGGTGCAAGTCCCTCCTGATGCCTTTTCAGCCTGCTGAGATGCTGTTTACTACTATGTCCCTAGGTTTCCCTGTTCTGCCCCAAATTATGTTTCCTCTGGCTAGGAAACACGTCTTTGCAGTAATGTTGCAAACTGAGCATAAAACTGAAGGCCAAAGAAAGCTAAAGTTTTTCTACGTTGGAATTTTGAGTGTGCCAGGTACTGAAGGGTAGGGAGTCCAGTCCTGTTTGACAGATGCAGGGTTTACCTCCAAGTATGATAAGATGCAGTGCAGCATCTTTAAGGTCAGGGTAAGTATCTTGATCATGGTTGACCCCCCATGCCTAGTAAAGTGCACCCACTAAGCATCAGTAGAAATTTACTGAATAAATAAAGGAATGAAAGAATGAGGAATAAATGATTAAATACATGAAGAGACCAGGTAATGACCACCTTCCACGGCATTAGATTGAAACTGTTCTTGATAGAATGAGAAAACGTAGTACAGGAAAATCGGATCTGTGCAAGGCATTTTAATGATTTTATCAAGGATGACTACCAGCGAACTACTGGATTTTTTTTAAATCTTGAAAACTATAATGTCAAGACAATGGCAGAACAGGGCTTAATTAAAAAATCTTCTATGTTTATACAACATTTTAGAAATGTGTCTATTGTATACTACAACTGCTTTTTTTCCCCCTTTAATTAAGATGGCAAAAACAAATTCACCATGAAGTGATGTTTAAATGCTTTTTGTTGTTGTTCTCTTTTTCAGGTAAGTGAAAACACATCTCCTGAAGTGTTCTGCAGAAACTGCACAGGTGGCAGAATTCTCTTAGAAGAAAGAGGAAGGCAGGGATCCTTGCAATGGTAATATCTCAGCTGTTCCATATACACGGAAAGTGTTTCACGTGGCCAGCAAGGCTATAGTTTGCCCTTGTGCTGTTACGGCTGTTTATTGCATTATAACTTAATCTGGCTTGAACCTCAAGGTCTGTGAGAACTGTGTGCTTTTGTGTATCTGAATTTGATAACCACTCATAACCAATCCACTGCTTCTACCTCCCACCTTCAGCAGAAAGCTCATTATACATGAATTGCTTAAAATTGAAATGTACTCTAAACAGATCTGACAATAATGAACATAAATACTTTAGTCTAAATAGCACATATATTTGTAACCCTGTTTTCTTTTCATAACTCTCTTCCTCTTGAATATGAAGGGCTTTATTGTGCATCTTAATGACAGAATTATCTGTTTAAAATATATTTGTAGCCAGTTAGATTTCCAGTCTAGCTTACAAGTCAGTTGAAATGTACTGTAGATATTAGTGGTTATACAATCTAGGTTAGCTTTTCCAAACTGGTTCCTTGAGAACTGGTGACTGACAAAATACTTCCTCTCAACTTTCTAACTCCTATTTATAGTAGGAAGTCTGGAAACACTTCACATGAAAACAGAAGCAAGGGAAGTAAATACACCAAAATATTAACTGGAAGGTTTATGTGATTATATTATTGCATCAGATTTTAGAAATTTAATTTACTAAATGCATCCAATTGTTCAAAGACTGAATATATACCCCCAAATTAAGGTATTTGTTCTAATCCTCAACAGTGAAATCTGTTGTAATGAGTTAGTATCTGGGAAATTCCCATTATAATTCTTTTTAAATAACCTTTCTTTTTATATCTAAAGGAAATCACTTATTTGCTGGGTAATTATTTACATCTGGTTTCTTAGGAAAGACTAAAATGTGTCTTTAGCATCCTGCAAAGTTACCAATACAATGATCAGTACATTTTAATATTCTTATACATGGACACATTTTTTTACATACTGTCTGTATGTAAATATGCATAATTAAATGTAAATCAACCTATTACCAAACAAGTATTTGCCAAGTGTTAGTAATAAGTAAAGAAAATTCAAATCTAATAAGAAGTAGACTCTGCTCTCAAGAGTTTAGCATTTTTTGGAGGAGGTAAGTAGAAAAGTTAAAGGCATAAACCATTATTCAAATTTGAGAAACTATTAAATTGTTATTTTCCAGTTCCTTGTGTCTTAAGGAGTATCTGATAATTTTTTATATGAATGATCTTAGGGCTTTCTTCCCTTGATTATTCCTAAAGCTGGGCCCAGATAGAAGAATGTGAAAGAAGAGGGAAGGGAGGGAGAATCAGTAAAACCAAGTACACAGAAGAGAGAGATAGTTGGAAAATTCAACTCCTCAAGATCTCTCTCTCCATTGGAGTCTTCCTTTCACTTTTCAAATCTTGTTCATAGTCTGAAGATGCCTCGATAAATCTCTCCTTTCCTCTGTCTGTAAGAATCTATTATCTATGTTTCTATTATAAATAGACAGAGTTATCTTTCGATAACCAGCATTTTGGGAAGAAACAAGTTAATAATATGGAAAGCATATATAACTCTCTAATTTTAATTAATTAAGCATGTATACATACCTGGTCTCATTTTCCAAATGATTTGAGAGGCTCAAATGGTAAACTACAATCCTGCCTCTCCACATGGTAGTTGAAAGACTCAGAATGCCAATGTTGTGGCTTTAGTTGACTTGAGGAACTCTGCTCCAAGCAGGATGATCTGTGATGTTACATAATTTGTTCAATTAATTAAATTTAAAAATATAGTTTAGAACCCACAGAACCCTGTGTTTGATTAATTGATGGACAGAAAGATAAGTTAGTAAAATACAGCTCCTGCCTTCAAGGACTTTACAGCTTAGAGCTCTACCGGTTTCTTTTGCTTGATCATCTGGTGTTTCAACCTTTAGTCATTTAACTGATAACCACATTTCATGCCCCTTTCACAGAACAAGAAAGGAAGGTCACTCTTTTAGCACAGGAGTTCTTCCTTTGAAGGTCAGGTTGAACTGGATTTTACTGAACTGGGTTAGATGAGATATTTATGTTATCAGTATTAGTTGTATACTGTATTTTGGCTTCTTCACTAACTGTTATAATCAGGATGTGACAATTATAGTACTTTTTATCAGGTCTGATAATCATACCATGACATTTTTATGCTTCATTCACTGTTATGATTTGAACAGCTCCTTGCCAAACACTGGTTTACAGAGTTTTAATACTGTGTCACGGTATTATGAAAACAAGGTAGAGAAGTAACATGATTGTATGCAGAACTTGGAATGTTGCAGTAATTTATTGATTATTACCATGACATCTAAAATAAAGACTGTGTAATTATAACATAAGATGACAAAACCAAGAAAGTCATAACATTGGATGACAGTTGATACAAATTGTTTAGACTTAGAGTTTTCAAGGATTTGTTAATGGAGGAAAATTAAGAAAAAAGGTTTCTTTATCTGAATATGCACTCTAGAAACTGCAAGATCTTGTTTTTCTTTTATCTCACCCAGAATTCCTGCTTTCCTGGTGTACTCCCTCCTTTATTTTCTGTTTATGATTTGGTTGATAGTCTTATTTCAAGTACTTTTTGCATTCAAAGTAGAATAGCTATTTGAGCTCATTGCATGAAATCATAATTCCAAAATCAGTAAGAATTCATTGTTCCAAGCCTGCATGGACTTCCTTAGAAGTTGGGGCAATAAACTTTACGTATTTGAATCTGGCTACTTTAATATCAACACATACTAATTTAGGAATTTACCATACCAGTATGTGAAAATTTTCTAGTTTTCAGTTTATGCTTTGAAAGCATTAGCCTCCTTCTCAAAGAAAAAAATAAACTCTTCTAGCAAGTGAAGTAAATGCAAAAACCAAGCTGATATAGTCCAAAGGCTGCTTGCAGCGTCCAGTTCAGATACAATTTTCAAAGAATGAATTTTAATGCACACATCCATATTAGCACAGGATCAGATTCCTAACAAATCGATTGGACATGCAAAAAGAGTCTGTGTCCTAGATTTAAAGTCATTACATAGTCTTAAACACAGCTGCACAGCAAATCTTTCATTCTGGATGGACATGAGAAAATTGAATGGTTATGAAGGTGATTGGCTGGTGGATTTCCTACAATACAATTTTCAGTAATGACAAATGTAATGAAATCACTATTGCATTATTTAGCGAGAGAATGTCTGTCCTATTTTGTATAACCATCAATGGCAACTTAAGTGTGCACAGGAATATGAATGCACAAATATTTAAATGGATCCAGAGGTGCCCATGATTCTTTGGTTGAGGGGAGGTAGATGCCCCCAGCTCTGCTGCTGTCCTTACCTGGTCAAGGATGAAGATAATTCTATAATATATGTTTTAACTTTATCCTGTTTTCTCCCTATCATTCCTGAATTCTGGCTTCTTATTACTTTTAATCATTTCCTGGAAATATCCCTTCCAGTTGAGTAGATGATGCATTTCTTTCTTAATTTTAAATATTTTCTTTTTAGTATAAAGGAATACTTGCTCACAAGCATTACACATTCAAATTTGTACATATGTAAACTACTGAGTGTATGCCACTGTTTCATTGGACTATGTAGATATTAAGGAGGAAAACAATATTTTGTTAACTTTTATGCCTTGTGAGGGTTGGGGCATAACGATGTACATAAATTTTGCCAAATGGAGTTCTAATTAAGAATATTTGTAAAAGACAGTGACCCCAGAAGTGATTATTTTTCTTGTGAAATTCAGTCTTAGTACCTAGGTCTCTTTTCCAGGAAAATGTATTATAACTGTCTAGTTTTGATGTATAGCTTTATATTTGCCACTTATGATTACTTATGTGGTAGTGGTGGTGAAGGGAGCATGAATAAGAAATCTGTGTGATTACAAATTATCAAATTGCCAATCATCGTGCAAAAGTAAACAAGCAGGTTAGCAGTTTATGGCCTTACAGAAGCCTGTGCAAATCCCCGGAAAATTGTTTAGGAGCTGGAGGTCTTCTCTACCAAGGTTGAAAGTTTTCCTGATTAAACCAAATAGTCAGGTAAACAAAGTAAAATAAAAAAAGAAAGAAAGAACGAGCTACCATACAGGTCAATGTAATTGTAGCAGGGATATATACATCCATTTCCTTTTTAGCAAGAAAGGCCTTTTCTGAGCAGTGAATGTAATTAGTTAATAAATAACTCTAGTTGAGTGCCTTAAACAACTTAGAGTCAGGCAGTTAGAAAAGAGTTGTTTGGGCATTCTATCCAGGAGATACACTGAGAGTTAGCCAACAGAAGCCAATTCTTTAATTTGTGTTACAAATCTAAGTCAACACCTGATAGCTTGTTTATAGAAAATGATAAGAAGTTAAGAGCTCTTGGGGAGTATGTCTGTGGAATGATTATTATTATTATTTTTTACTCTGAATGTTAGCAGATATTTATTTATTTTCTGTCATTAAAAATTATAAAAACAATATTATGAGTAATAATTTGGTCAATAAAATTATAGAATAGATTTTGAACTTCTTTCAGAATTGATTTAGACTTAACAAGATGTAGTGACATATTTAAAATGAAAAACAATTTAGTCCTCTTCAATAAATGCTTATTGAGTTCCTATTATATGCCAGGCACTATACCAAGGATAGAAAGATGAATAAGGTCCCTGTCTTTGAGGAACTTATATTCTGGAAAGGGACTGCCAGGTAAACAGATAATTTTAATGTTGCTATTTCTATTCTATGAAATACAGGGAGAGAGGTACATAGGCATTCATTTAGGGTTACAACGGAGGAGAGGACCTTGGACCAGCCTGAATGGCAGGGAAAGCCTCTTAGGTTTTGGAAGAAATTCTGAGCTTCATCTGGCAGGGAAGGGGAGCACAGGATGCTCCAGGCAGAGAAAGGAATAGCATATGCACGTGTTTAATTGCCCAATTATACTACACATCATAAATAAAATCCATAGAATGACTGTCATAGCCTACTCTATTACTTTCATCCTCTTGCTTCTCCAGCTGTTCTTTACTTTCAGTATTTCTGCTGGGTGTTAGAGGAAGACAGCAAAGGGAAGGAAGTAGAAAATGAAGAAGGGTGGCTTGCTATGTTCTTGGATAATCTCCCTGGTAGTGTTCAGTTTCTTTATTCTTTCAGAATAGTAGGGATGGAGCAGGAGCTGTTGATTTAAACCGTGTCCACTTTAAAAACCTCTCCCAACAGGGAAGCAGCTGTGGCTCAATCAGTTCACGTCTACCATATGGGAGGCCCTGGGTTCGCATCCCGGGGCCTCTTTGTGAAGGCAGGCTGCCCATACGCCTGCCTGCAAGCACCCCAGAATGCCGCCCAGCCCACAAGAGCCGCGGAAAGCCACCTCAGCAAGGTGATGCAACAAAAAATGGAAGACAAGTAAAAACACAGAAGAGTGTGCAGTGAATGGACACAGAGAGCAGAAAACAAGCAAGCCATAAGGGGAAAAGGAGAAATAAATAAAAATAAATACAGACACACAGAAGAACACACAGCAAATGGACACAGAGAGCAGACAGCAAGCAAGCCACATGGGGGGCGGGGGGAGAATTAAAAAACACAAAACCCTCCCAACATACACACACAGACACATATACTCACTTTCAAAAGGTAGAAGATTCTACTGAGTCCTCCTCAACCTTTCTTTTTATTTTATTGCTTTCATTTTAACTTAGGACAATACTCATGTAAATAAATTTTGTTATTTAATGGAGTACTTAACAAAAATTGGACACAGAGTCTTTCACATTAGGTGTAATATTTCATTTAATCTTTACAACAGCCAGAAGAGGCAAATCCTACTTTCCCTTTTCCATACCTGAGAAAGCAGAGGCACAGAGAGGTTAAGTAATTTCCCCATATTTGTTCATCCTGTATGTTGTGGAGTCAGTTATTGAACTCAGGCCACCTGACTCAGGGGCTGTTGTTTTAACCCTGGTTCAATACTAGCCCTTGTCTGGCATTCATGCTATAAATATTTAATATGTCTATAAAATGTAAGACCCTTGTGTGGATTTTTTTAATGGCTTACAACATTTTATAGAATTTAGTGCACCCTCAGTTCATTATTTCATTTTGATCCTCAACACAATCCTATTAGGTAGGTCAGCTGGAGAGCAAAACTTTAAAGTGAGAAAATGAAGACTCAGAGGGTTTGAGTCGATCATTGCCTCACAATTAAGAAGCAACAAGGCTCAAACCCTAGTCTTTTGATTCTAGACCAGAGTTATTGTTTCAGCCCAGTAAAACAGGCAATGCGAGAACTATCATTAAAACATATGGGGAAAAATGATTACTTAAGTGAATTATACAAAAATCACAGGCTGAATTACTGAAAAATCCAGCACTAGAGCCAGATCTCTAAATAGCTATTCCAGTCCTTTACTCAATAATATCTGAAAACCTTGAGCAGATTTTGCGACAGTTAGTATTTTCATTGCTGATAATGAAACAGTCCCAATAGCTCATTTGGTATGAGTGAAGTAGAAAGATGATGCTCCAAGTCACTCTGAAAGTAAAGTGAGAGCAATAGTAGAAGTTTGTCTATGGTAAAGCTGTTTAAAGTTATTATCTATTATAGCTTTTTATATAGGTGTATGAACAGCATGAAGCATTACTTTGCGTCTATCTCCAAAGACAGATGTACACACTTACAGCTGATTATATATGGTGATGAGAAGTGTACTATTTACTACTAACATCGCTAAGGACCTAGTCCCGTACAAATTCCTATTTTTCTTCTGCTGAACTAAATCCTCTTTGGGTGATTAAAGAGTCACAAGAACAAAGTGGGATAAAGCACAGACTAGCTCATCCAGCTTCTCCACTTAAAATTATGTCATGGTGGGAAATCATTTAAACTCTTCTTGGTCAGAGTTTCCTCATTTTTAATATGCTAAGAGTCATTCATAACTAACAGGGCATGTAAAATACTTTGTTTACCATGTAATAGCTGCTCAGTTAAAAGTTAAAATGTGCTAAGAGTCATTCTTAACTAATAGGGCATGTAAAATACTTTGCTTACCATGTAATAGTTGCTCAGTTAACAGTAATAATAAATTATTACAGGCACTAAATATTTATTTAAATGAATCTATTCAGTAATTTCAACCCTTATTATTTTGCAGTTGATCATTTTATTTTTAGAAGCCATAAGTCACTATTATGTACCCTCCTTCAGAGTTTATTATCCCAAGCAAATAATATGGTGTGATAAACACACACAGGTGTGATATCAGACATGTATGGGTATGAAATTTGACCCTGTCACTGATTTGCTCTTTTTCTATGAGTATGACATTTAACTTCTCTGAATCTCAGTTTTCTCAGTTGAGGTGAGAATGACACTTGTGGTGATATATGATTGTTGTGAAAATTAGATGGGATGAAGTGTAAGAAATACCTAGTGCACCATATGGCTAATGGTAGGGTTTCAGCATAGATAAGTGACTTTTCCTTTCCTGCATACCTAGTGCCTCCATGCTCTAGTCCTTTATCCTTTTAACCAAACCATATTATAGGCCTTTTAATCATAACAATATATATTAATAAATAACTGAGTGATATCTCAAGTAACATAGTCTATAGGGCAGGAGGAGACTATAACAATAATTAAAGCCTTAAAAGAGACAGCTGGAGCTTGGCTTACTTTGACTCTGTACTCCTGTCATACCAGACAACTCACTGTTTCACTCCTCTTTCCAGTCACCAAAACTCTGGAGTATGGTATTTTATTAGTCAGCATTCTCTAAGGAAACACAACTGACAGGATATGCATATATTATTATGTAAATATTATGAGATTTTAAAAAATAGGAGTTGGTTCATGTGACTGTGGGGATGGGCAAGTCCAAATTCTGTAAGGCAAGGCACAAGCTGGGAACTCTGACAAAAAGGTTTTTCAGTGAATTTCCTGGGAGAAGCTGGCTGGCTGAAGTAGAGATGAAAATTTTCCCTTCTGAGTGCTGAAATCACTAGTTCTTCCTGTAAGGCCTTCAACATATTGGATGTAGTGATCTCCTCAGTTGACTGTAGGTGTGATCAGTCATAGATGCAATCAACTTATTAATGATTTATCCATGAAATATCCTCACAGTAACAATGGTTGACCAAACAACTGGACACCATAACCTGGCCAAGCTGACACATGAACTTAACCATCACAGGTACCCCACCTTCTCAGAATGGACATTCCATTTTTCTCTTCCTGTGACTTCCTTCTCCTTTACTGTGACACTTTTTAAATGGTACCTACCTAGAATGTATTGCAATTACACACACACAAATCACTGAATTTAAATATGTATATTTTTTACTTTTAAAGAAGCTTTAGGTTATATAAAGCTGCTTCAAAAATACAGGAGATTCCCATATACCCCACCCCTCCCCCTGCCACACTTTCCCACATTAACAGCATCTTTCATTAGTGTGGTACATTTGTTACAATTGATGAACACATAGTGAAGCATTGCTGTTAACTATAGTTTACATTATAGTTTATACTCTGCCCGGAACATTTTGTAGGTTATGAAAAAAGTATAATGGCCTGAATTTTAAAGCTACCCGAACTTAACCACATTTGAGACCAATAATTGTAAATGTATTACATAACCAAAAAAAATTCCAAACATCATTAACATCATTTAGTTCTTTCTCAGAGACTCAGAATGGTCATTATGGACCTGGTTTTTCGACAGTATGGTGAAAGACTGTCAGCCACCACCTCTGCTCATACATTACCTGTCTCAGACAGTTTTTGACCTTTTCTGGTTTGCTTCTACTAATCTATCAGAGACTGAGAAGCCAGATAACTAAGGTCTAAAAGAATGGCATATTTAAAAAGTCAATAAGGTTCCACATGAATTCCTAAAAGCTTTAATACGGCTTTGGGGTAGATATTTTTGGCTTCGCTGGGGCCTTTATCAGAGACTTCTGACAATCTGGGCCTTTTGGGGATAAGTGGGGAGTAACTATTTTTTCTCATTTTTAAAAATTGAAGTATATCATTCATACATGAAAGGAACTGTATTTTAATTGGTTAATGTCTATTTTATGGAAACAGACTGAAAATGTAGATGTACCTAGAATTTAAATGAAAAGGTAAGCACAAACTCTTACCTACATTATTTAAAATATAATTTGATATAAAAACATTCTGTTTATATCCAGCTTTTCCATTATGGAGTTGTGAGGTAAAAAACATATAAGAACAATAAGCAAATTGCTAGATTATCCTCTGCTTATATTTCAAATAAACCAGCTAATTGTTTATTTATTTGCCTGATAGTTGTTGCCTTGATTATAGGTCATTAGTGACCGTTAATAAGTGAAATTGTGTTTTCATTTCCCAAAGCAATTTTGAATTCCATAAATCCAGCAGTTCTCATTAAAGATGTTCAGTTTTACGCAAACTTGATCAACAGCTATGATCAAGGCCTAGAGTCCAACTTTAAAAGTAATGTGGAAAAAAAATATTAGTAATGTGGAACCTTTAGAACAAAACAACAAAGATATAATTCTCTTATTGTTTTCCCTCATGAATTTATTTGTCTCTAAGTGTGTTACTTGCAGGCTTAAAAATTAAGGAAAGTATAAAGATATATTTGCTATTCACTGAGAATAGTAATAATAATTTGTATGTACATAAACACTTTATGATTCACAAAATATTTTAATAATTATCATGTGATACACAACATTGCCCTATGATATTATTGGCTATTATTCCCATTTCTTACAAGGCAACAAGGAAGATGAAAGCATTAAGTAAATTCTCTAGACAAAATATGTTAAAATCTCGTGGCTCCTCTACTGATTGGCCATGTGACCTGGACATCTGAATTGACATTCTGAGCCTTATTCTTACCTCTTCTTAGAAATGAAGCTAAGGATAAATTTATTTTAGGATGGGAAGAACTAAATAAAGGCCTCTGTGTAAAGTAGCTGGCACATCATAGGCACTCAGTTGATAGGCTTTCTATTCCTTTCTTCTCCATGAAACCCTGTTTTCTAGTTTCATAAAGATTTCCACATTTGTAAATGAAGACAAAGCATTAAATTGTTTTATAAATTTCTGTTTCCCCAGATGAATTCAGAAAACTAACAAGATTTTAAAAATATGTTGAGCTTTTGTAAAACCTACTCTGGTAAATGAATATCTTAGATTTGGCAAGACATTTTTCTATGAATTATTTAAATCAGTTTAACTGACTTTGTGGCAACACTGAACCATTTTCACAATTCCAATTCATATTAATTTACAGAAATAGTGTGTGAAATGAAATAGCACTCTGGTGGGTGTCAGAAACTCTTCATTTGAATCATGAGCCATGTCACTAACTGTGTGACTCTGAGCAAGTTACTTGACTTGTCTGGGTTTCATTTTTCCCCATCTATAACATGTAAAAGTTCAATTCTAAAATTTCTAAGGCCTTTAGGAGCTGTTAGGAGATAAAATTCCCAAAGTGTATCCTACAGAACAGAAATTTGGCCTTCTCAATTTTTCTAAATCAAACCTATATTTTGAAATATAATGAAAATATGAGCCTGTGTATGTAGGGGAACCCACCCAGATGATGTAATCTACATATGCACATAAGGATTTGGACTTTCAGTATTCCAATATTTCCCTGCCCTCTACTGCAGAGTCAAGAGAATTCCAAAATAATTTGGGAGTGATGAGTATTTTCTAAATCCAGTGAAACCTCCTTTCAAAGAAACTCTTCCTTTGTGAGGAAACTTAGATAGTGGAATAGCTTGTGAGTGAGAAGATCCTGCTTTTGAGTTCTATCTGCCCTTTAATACATTGTGAATTGGACAAGTAACTTAACTTCTCCAAGTGTACATTCCCTCATTTATACAATGGAGATAATATTACCTATCTCACACCTTCATTGTGGGTACAAATACATTAAGGGATGTGAAAACGACTTGTAATAGTATAACGTTCTATGTAAATAGAAATCATTATTAAGAGTCTGCTCACTAAATAGTTCTAAAATTATTAAATATATTAAATTACTCTCATTTTATATCTCCTAAAATATCAAGCATGAAAAAACAAGAATAACCATAGAATTGTAGGCCTGGAAGGACTCAAAATCAGTTTTACCCATGATTTAATTTTTCACATGAAAATGTTAAAGTATAGAGGAGGTTTATGAAGTTTCTCAGCTGCACAGCTGCCAGAGATAAAGCCAGTGCTCTAAGCTGATTCCTCTGACTGGGAGTTCATTTCTTCCCCACACTGACTCTGTGTGTTACTAAGTACACTTTCCCCTGCATCATTTTTGTAATTTGTCAAATACTTCAACCATTAGAGAAAAATCACTCTTATTTAAAGAGAAGATCATCACTGTCCTTGGAAATGTCACTGCTTTTTTTTCCTTTGGTTATTTTCAAATTTGGTTTCTTTGTTTCTGTCATTAAACAAAGTTAATTCCATTTTTCTCACTTTCTCTATTTCTTGACTAGTGCTTTGTTTTCTGTTCTTTCCCACTCTTTTTGGTGCTAAATTATAGTTGTATGCTCTGGATATTTCTGTGTATTACATATTTTTTTCTCAATTTATAATAAAGCAAAAATGGAATGGACTTTGAAAGTAGAGTCTAGCTGGGCTATTTATCAGCTATGTATATTGTATTTCCTTAATCTAGTTAGCTATTTATAATATAAAGATGTACAATGTATAGTCAGTGGATAATTCAGTTATAAATAAGTCACATAGAATTTCCATTTCCTAACTGTAGTTAAAAGAACATAATGGTAACAGCTAAGGTTTTGATAAGCATAAACTGCTGCTTAAGAAACGTGGGCTGATTTTTAAAACATTTATCTGATGGTAAAGATTGTGACTATTGAAGTATATGAGTATCAGATACTCTTTTTTTTTTTTTAATACAATTAAGAGGATTTTGACAGAAAGACTTTTTCCTCCATGGAAATGTGGGATCAGATAGACTCCCCCATATTTTCAATAGTTTGATTACATGTGGCCTAAAAACAAATCTTTCCATTTCTCTCTCCACTGAAAATTTGCTGGGTCACAACTCTCATTTTTCCACATGGAAATATGAACAGCTTATAATAATATTCTTAGAAATGCACATGATATTTCAGCAAATACCTCTTCATTAATAGGTGAAAATTTCCTACTAAAATAATTTATTTTACTAAGAGTAGATTATATTTCAAAGACTTATAAGGGTAGCACATTAATAAAAAAGTATCACTAGATCTATTTTCTGATTTCCCTTTCAAAACTAACCCAGCTATGTAGCTTAAGCAAGGCAACTAATCTCTCAGAACATCATATTTATAATGTGCAAAATTAGACGATATTACTTGTTTGAAGCCCTTATAAGACTACCTTTATGGACTTCATACTAGGACCTAATTCCATGAGATTCTAACTCATGACCGGGAGACAATGAATCATTTCAATAGAATGTGAATAAAATAATTTCTTTCTCCAAATTATTGCTGCTAACTCACACTTGAGCAAAAGGAAAGTTCTTTTTTTCAAGTAAGAAGCAATACCATTTTGTTGAGTTTGCAGATGTGGGAAATGACCACTGATATTAATTCATGTTTTCTTCTGAAGGTTAATTACCTCAGGTCAGTGGAATGTAGTGAACCTTATTATCTGTCTTAGTTTGGATTACTGGAGAAACATATTATGACAAAGAAATTTCTTTGCAGATTTATTGGGGAGCATTCTCATCACAGAACTATACCTGTGATGTGTGAGGGACTTAAGACAAGGCAGAGGCAGAAGCTGACCTTTGATGTAATTGCAACAAAGGCCTCAGTCCCTTCTACATGAAGCTCTGGAGCTAAGGTGGCATTTCAGGGTTGTCCCAATTGAGGCAAGGAATAGAAGGAGCCCAATGTAACCAAATGCTACTAAGTAACTTGTTAGTCTCCTCAAGGAATGGTGCCATTTCAGCAACTCAGCACTGGTCTCTGTGGATGGTAATTTGGACATTTGGCAGCAACAATAGCTAGATCAGACTTGGTGAGTAGGAGTCCATGGTATTGAATCCATTCACAGTCTCCATTCCTGCCACTAAGGCTTCTCCATTCACTCACACATTGTTCCAGCACTGGGATGGCCAATGACAGACATGACTATTGTCTAGTAAATGGCTCAGTTTATTTATTTATTTTAATTTTTTTAGTGTCCCATCCTTGGTAGATGCACTTTGGTAAATGTTATTATGTGATTCAAACTTCTGCACACTCTGTGGACTTTCAGAAATCTATCCATATGCTTCTCCAGATGTTCTTGAACCAAATCTTTCAATCATTCTTAAAGACCCCTGATCAACCAACTAAGGCATTCACAGCTGTCTTTGAGTCCCAGTATATATTTTATCTCAAAACAGTTTTATTTCCACGTAAAATGGGTAATGAAGTGTACCTCTCAAACTTCTGCCCAAAAAGTGAATTTTCCCTCATGTCTTTCTTATAGATCCACCCCTAAATGGGACTGTAATGGAATAGCAGTCCATCTTCAGCTTGAACACATATATTGAGGTGTCCCATCCATGAAGCAAACTCACCATCAGCTGATGATAAATGACTCTGTTACCACCTCATGCAGTCATAAGTGTGAACTGAAGAAGGGTTCTCTTTCAACACATGGGTCTAAACGACCTGTTCCACAGCTTATGTGTACTCTGTCATTTGTGTCTGATTCTAGATTTATCACTTTAATTGTGTGATGAATTATTGCTGAATCCACCCTACCTTATGACTTGGTAGGTTTGACAGAACCCAGCTCATGATGGGCACCTCTAGCCAATATTCATTCATTTAATATCTCACCACTTGACACTGGATTTCTATAAGGGATCAAGAGTTTTTCAAACAGTATTTGATTCTTTGCTGTAGATAGCATAATCTTGCTCTAGAATCCTTAGGATCTATATTATACCCTCCTATCAAGGCTTACCATAAGCTTCATAAATGTCCTATAGACACAATGAATTCCATAGGGTATGATGGGTCATGTGGTCCGAGTGGCATAGTTGCCTGCACTGCAACCACGATCTACTACAGAGTACTTTCCTACTCTGATCCCCTCTCATAGCTGGCAGCCTTCTACATCACTCAGTAAATAGTTCAGAACAGTTTTTTAAAGTGTAAATATTCTGTGATCTGAAACCAAAAAGACTTACCAAGCGTTATTCTTACTTAGTGCTGAGAGTTGCATGATGCTATAATTTGTCTTTTCTTTTGGAAAGGATGTCCTGATATGCCCAAGATGACTGGGTCCCTAAAAAACATGACTGATAAAACAGGTCCCTGAATATTTTCAGTTCATATGTCTTGTCAAAACCTCCATCAATTTTTGCTTATTGGGTTCATTTAAAATAATGTTCTCAATAGAGGGTACCAATATGATCTTCTGTGAAATGTCTCAATGTTCCAAATCTCTTTGGGGTGTACTGTGGCAAAGGATGGAAGATTTTATATAGCTTTAAGGCAAGACCGTAGTATTCTTCTTTGTCCTACATGAATGTGAGCTACTTCTGCTCCTCCTTCCTGATAGGGATGAAACAAACACAACCACTAGACCAGCGGCTACATACCATGTACCTGGCTGCATATGATGTATCTGAGGCAATTAAATTGGCTCTAACAAAGATACTTCATCTGACCCATCAGCTGCAATTGAGGCTAACACTTAATTGTTTTGGTAGTTCGAAGTAGTCCTGTTTTTCATAGGGTCAGACTGGTGAATAAATGACCCTAACTCTGCCATTTTCCACATTATGCAATATTGTTTATAATTTTCCATTTTGGATAAGGAAGGGGTAGTTTCAGAGGCTTTCCTACTGTGATAGCTGTGAGCATCAAATCAAGGAACTTATGTGGAGTTTTACCAATGACTAGGTGTGTCCATCCTAATTGTCAGGGCCCAGTGAAATAACCACTTGGTGAATCAGTGGACACAGTAGACCCACTGTGAGCTGGCCTGGGCCAGGACTCCATTTAGTACCTGGGCCCCATATACCCTTATTCTAACTCTGGCTATTATGAAACTTAAAGTCAATTGGTAACAATGCCACCTAGAACCTTTTTCCAAGAGCCCTTGAAATGTCTGGGTATCCCATTTCCCCAGTGTATGATTACATCAATAAATGGCTCTAGCCCAAATGAAGAGGTAGTTTTGCAGGATTCATCCTCATAAACACTCAGCCTCTCTTTCAGCGAGACAGTTCCTGGTCTGAGAACTGGCTCAGGTCTATAATTGCTACTTTTCTCAGTAGCTTCCTTTAGTCTCCTGATCATACCTCCTTGATTTTTTGGTAGGAAGGGAGCTTCAGTAAATTGAGCAATATCTTTGTTGGCTGACCATCTGACTTGTTTCTGAGAATACTGTGTTCTATTAATGTTTTCCACAACATTGTGTGAGTAGATCTCTCTGTCCCCACACTTCCATCTCCCCATTCTTCTGGCCTGGCTTTTACTGTCAAAATGCCACTTATTTTAATAATTGAATATACTGTCTTGCTTCTAATGATTAAGTGTTGCTACCTATCTTCTATTATTTTCTCACCCAACCATCTTTGTTGCTATCAGGGAGTGCAGTTCTTTAATAGCATCCCTTACCTTTAATCCTGGCTTATAGAGGATGACTACTATTGAAAGTATAGATTTCTGTGCCTTTCTTACCGACAAATCTCATATTACTTTGGTAAAGAAAACATCCTCCAAGCCCTTCCACAGAATATAACGATTTAATGGGTTTTCTGGTCTTATGTAATACATCCACTCAAGTATGCCTACTTTTCTGAGACTTTGCATCATTTACCATGGAAGATTTAGCATTTCTATTTCAATTTGTATGGACCATCACTTTCTCCAGCCTCCAGAATTATCCTCAGAACATCATCTTCTGGTATCCTTCCTAGGGCATTAAGAATGCTCTCATATTAATATTATCCAACTTTCAATTCCATTCTTATTGATTAACATCTTTAGGAATCACTTTCCTTTCTGCTATCTTATAGAATTCAGGCCCATATTTACAATCCTATCTCTTGCCAGTACATGTTAACTATGTCCTGAAGGACCTTCCAAGCACCATACCACTAATTCCTTTAATAGGCCAAGCACTTCTCTGACCAGGATATTTTGAAATTGGACAATAGTATTTGTCTGATATCCTCTAGGAAGGGAGGTAGGATAGCCTTCAGGGGAGCTGCTCTCTGACAGTACAAATATGCATCTTCTTCAAACATCAGATAAGCACAAGCCTTTAGCAGATGAAAGTAGGCATCATCTGGAAATCTAGAGTCTTCATGAGATCCTGAAGATTCAGATTCTTTAGTGCACCAACTCAGATTCTCCATCCCAATTCTTGGAGTCCCACTCCTTACTGTATCAGTTACTGATCTTGGAAAAGAAGACTTGCTAGAGTTGGAATTTCAAATCTCTCTGGAGCTTTGCCTCTCTTATATTTATGTGTTGGGCCTACTCAGCTTTTCATGGTCTCTGCTTGAAGGAAAAGAGCGTCTACGTGTTGCCAAGAAAGAATTCTGGCTTTCACACTTTTCTGAATATTGGTGATTAATGACCTTTAGCCTTTTGTGACCTTTCTTCAAGGCATTGATGATCCCACAGTCCTTATAATTATTATTTTTCTTGAACCTTTCAAACACTTGAGATATTACATCTGAACTCACACAACTTTTAACAACTGTACCAACCCAAGCCAGGGCCTATAAGTGTTCCTTCTACAACTAACGATGAGGAACTCATGCCATCAAGCTAGCAAGTAATTTAATTATAAAATCACACTTGAAAGTCACCTCTCAGTTTACTTCTGGTATCAACAGTATTAGGTCATATTTCCTGGGAAAAAGACTCTGAGACAGAGGATTATAGAGATTTTCTAGCAGAGCTCTTGGAAACAGCAACTATGACAGGTGAGGGATTCAGAATTAGGCAGAAGGTGAAGCTGAATAGTAACGTGTTAACAATAGAGGTTTCAACCAATGTTATGGGGAGCTCTGAGCCAGGATGACCTTCTTATTCCAGTACCTGGCCTTCTTAACCTTACTTTGAACAATTATTGGATGCAGGATTCCTCCTGGAAAGGAGTGTAACTTTGGGTGAGGCAGTTTCCCTTAGCTGAAGGCAATTATTGAAGAGAAATCCAGCTATGGGACATCAGCAGCCAAGACTCCAGGCCCTTGGGACAAGAATGCCTTGCTCCTGAAGAGCTATCTAAGCAGTTCACTATAGTTTTCCCTACAGTTTCCCCTATGTGCTCTTTATTTACTTTTTTTTATGGGCTACTGCATGTATTATTCTGTATTTATTCTTAGCACTTTATTATTGACCGAACAAGGAATTACTGAAAATGGAGATACTTTTAAAGTATAACCACACATTCTGCCCATACCCAACACATACATGTATACTTTTCTTAAACCTATTTTCAGTCATTTCCTAGTGTTCTGACATTACCCAAATAGTAAGTTCCAAGAATTAAACAGCATGGCCCAAAGGGAATGGATGTGGTTGCACACTGTAGGAATTTTGCTGGTTCACAGCTCCATGATGCTTTAGAAGTACTTTAGTGCACAACTCTGCTGCAAAATATTGACTTTAAAATACCTCTGTCCTGGAACAGATTCACCAGGGCGCAGGGGAGAACTCTTGAATCTCTGTTTCTTCCTCACCTATTGAACAACTGTTAAATTATCAAGAACTTTTTATTGTGGCTGGAGTGCATTAAAGGGAGAGGTATATATTGGTGATGTTTAAGGAGATAAGAAAGTACTCTTGAGAATAAAGGGAAATTTGATAGAAAAAACATTTTTCTCATGTTCAATTGGTAAAGCTATGAAACCATTAGAAGAAATATTTATTTGCAGAAATCCTGCTTTATAGTATGGCATTATGGGGGAATGATATTGAACTAACTAGGATTTCTAGTTTCTAGTCCAATTTACTCTCTTTTCTATAGATCAGGTAACATAAGCAAAGAAAACCCTTATTCCCAAATTTCAAAGATTTAGTCTAAAATGAACAGTAAAGTATGTCTTTCACGATGTTCTTCATTTTTGTGCACCATTTGTTAGTGTAATTGATAGAAAATATGGTTCATGTTTTTTCCAACTGGAGTCCCCTCACTCTAATCTCCTTCACCACTCAACAATTAATTGAACAAACTAGGTTTCAGGCTCCAGTTTTTGCTTATTTGCTATAGATTAGCATTTAAATCCTTAGAGGCTAAAATGTAAGAGCATAAAAATCATCCTCAGAGTCCAATGTTTGCCGCTGGCTTATGCTCCCTGTAGGCTTTTTCCTCCTTCATGATTCTAGATGACCATTCCACATAAACAATATTAATGACTCTTGAACATAAAGACCATTTACTACTATAATCAAATAAATTCTGCAACATACTTAATATGACCCAAAATTTCAAATATAATTAATTGTCATCCTGCAAAACAAAATAATATTCGTTTTTTAAATCCTTATGTCTATCTTTGTGATGCCAACATCAGTGTTGAAAATTACATGATGTCATGTATTATATAGCATATAAATATTAAATGACCAAGCAACTTAATAATATTCTAAACCAGGATTTCTTAACCATTTTTTGTTCCACAGAGCCTTTTGCCACTAAGGGAAAAACCATGGACCCCTTCTCAGAATGTAGTGGTAGATAGATTTTATGACACTCAATATCGGAGGTCAGAGAAAATAAAGATAAGTTGATTTTTTTCAATTCAAGCTCACAGATTCCCTGAAATGTTTCCACAGTCCCCTGGGGGTCTGTGGACCCCTGGTTAAGAATTCCAGTTTTAAACATTTAGGGTTTGCATACTTTCCCCTCTCCTCGTCATATCATGTTGCTTGGCTGAAATTCCTGTCCTTAAAGTCCACTTACATCTTACTTTTTATGCCTTATCTTTCTTTTATGCCTTCTGCTACACTTTCATATCTGAGACTAAGGTCTTTGAGTAGTGCTTCTTATCCAGAGCTCCAGCATCAAGAATCCTGGATGCCGGAGACTTGAACTAATCCAAACTTCCAAGTAAGTAGCTATGAATAAGGGCATGAGAGCCTCTCACCCCTTTGATTCTAGTGAGGTAGGGAGTAGAGAGGAGAAAAACCAGATTCTGGTTCATGCTTTTATGTACTGTGGTTCATGCTTTCATGTATGCTCTTCATCCAACAACACAACAAAGTTAGACAATATGTGAAATAAAACAATGAAAAGATGCCGCTACTCTTAAAAGTCTGATCAACATCTCTGGACCAGAAACAATAGCAATGTGGTGGGTTGAAGTCATGCCATGAAGCTGCTGGGCTCCAGGTTCAGTCTCAAGCAGGAGACAAACAGATGCTGGGTTCCTTTGGAAGAATACACTGTAAATGTGCCTCACCTGAAGTAATGGGCCAGAGTTGGAACCATAGTTTGACAAAAGATGGAGTTCCTGGGCTTGTGCAAAGAAGATTGAAAAAAGCAGAAGCTGACTAATGCTTGAGGCCACTGCTTACATAAAACTGCTACCCAATGGGGCAAGAGACATGTAAAGGAAGTCTTGACACCTAATGGAGGGTCTTTACCAAAATCCTCCAACAAAAACCATGCATATTAGTGAAACTTAAAAATTTGTTTTTCTTTAAACTCAGGAAAAGAACTGTGGTAGATTGATTATGACCTGCATGTTCAAGTCTTAATCCCAGGTCCTGTGGGTGGGAAATCATTTATAAATGGGATCTCTGAAGATCTTATTCAAATAAGACCAAATTGAATCAGTATGATGAGAGTCCTTTTCAGGAGAGGAACTCTAAATGGAGACACAGAGAACTGAGCAGGGAAAAGAGATGTCATAGGAGGAGACAGAAAGAGACAGACAGGCATGCAAAAGAGACAGAGATCGATTGCCAACAAGCCACCACCAGCAGACGACACAATAAGGAGAAGGCATGACCTATCAATACCTTGATTTTGGAATTCTAGCCTCCAAATAGTGAGACATTCAATTTCTGTGTTTAGGCCCACCAGTTCATTGTACTCATTGTAGCAGCCCTGGCAAACTAAGACAAGTATGAAGGTACTCACTGTTGCCACTCAGCTCATACTGGAAGGCCTAACTGGTGCAGTAAGGAAGAAAAGCAATATAACATATAAGGATCAGGAGGTATATAAACAAAAAAACTTTGATTATTTGTTTGTGCCTACATTGAAATAAAGAGTTGCTAAGACTCTTCTGTGAGTTTACTCGGTAAAAAAATCAATTTTTAAAAACCAGCAATATACTTATACACCAGACACAAAGAGAAAATGCAATTATTTTTAAGACAATACTTATAATAATAGAAAAATAAAAGTTACCAGAGTAAAAGTCAAAAATGGCAAAAATTTAAAATAATTTTTGAAAACTTTCAGGGAGCATTAAGAAATAGGGAGCTGTACTGTGCTCATTAAGAAAGACCAAATAATTTAAATATAGTAAGCTATAGTGCAATTCCAATCAAATGCCAATAAGGTTTTACAGACTTTGACGATTATTTCTAAAATATATTTAAAGGCCCAAGAATAGACAATGTAATTGTGAAAAAGAATAAGATGTCATTTTGGGGGAAGGAGATTGCTCTTCCAAATATCAAGACTTAATATGAAGCTACAGTTATTAAGATAGTGTAATTTTGGCTCAGTGATATGTAAATAGGTCCCTGGATTAGTAGAAGGATCTTTAAGACATACTCAAATGTATATGGGAGTTTTGTATATGGGGTGCCATTTCTAATTAGAGGGGGCATGATGGGGCTATCCATAAATGGTGTAGAAACAATCGGCTACATAGAAAATTATAAATTGGGTCTTTCCATCATATTATACAGTAAAATGAATTCCAGGTGATTATAGGGCAAAATATGAAGAGAAAAATTTTAAAAATTTAGAAATATTATATATATTATCCTAATACAGGAAAGAATTTCTGAAATAAGACACAAAAGTCCCAAACATGGACATAAGTTTTACAACCCTCAAATTAGAAGCATTATACACAAAGTTAAAGCACAAGCCTCAGCTTTTAAGATTCTTGCAATTCATATAACTACAAAAGACCAATTGCCAGAATAAAACAAATCATACAAATTAGTAAGGATAAGGTAAATATATTCTATTGAAAAATAAGTGTATTAGTCAGTCAAAGGGGTGCTGATGCAAAATACCAGAAATCTGTTGGCTTTAATAAAGGGTATTTATTTGGGGTAGAAGCTTACAGTTATCAGTCCATAAAGCATAAGTTACTTCCCTCACCAAAGTGTTGCCATGTCTTAGAGCAAGATGGCTGCCGATATCTGCAAGGGTTCAGGTTTGCTGGGTTTCTCTCTTCCTAGGACTCGATTCTGTTCAGGCTAGCAGCTCTACTTTCTCCACAAGGCCAGCCATAGACTATCAGGTGAAGAGCTTGCCTCTCTTATCAAGGTCTCTGCTTGTGTTTGCCTGGAGACAAAGTCTGCCTGGAGACTTCTATCCTTCCTCATGTATCTTTGTGTGTTTACTTCCTGGGCTCCAGGATCAAAACTCCAAACTCCCTTCTCTTCAGTGTGGTTTTTTCTGTGAATCCCCACCCTCCAAGTGGGCAGGGTCTCAACATCCTACTGATGTGACCCAATCAAAGCCTCAATTATTATTTAATCAAGTAAAAGTGAAATCTCCTGAATCCAATATAATCTAATATGCCCAGAGGAACAAACCAGTTTAGGATCATAATCCACTATCTATTTTTGGAATTCATAAATAATACCAAACTGCTAAACTGCATTCTCTGAATTCCAAGATGACATTACAATGTTAAAAACAAACCTTAAATCAGTAACAATGCCAAGTTCAAAATCACATTACAATGGATTTAAAGAAATACAGTTTATCTTGAGGCAAAGTCCTGTCTGGCTATTGACCTCTGAAACTTACAAAACAATTTATCTGCTTCCAATACATAAATGGAGAGACACAGGCACAACATTTTCAGTACCATAAGGAGAAATTGGGAGCGAAACATGAGTCACGGGTCCTCTCCAGTTCAGTAAACCTGCAAGACATACTTCACTAGATGTCAAAGTCTAAGAATCATTCTTAAAATGATGTTTTCTTCTCCTTGGGGCCTCTTAAGGATGCACCCTTGCCACAGTCTTGCCCAAAAGCCATTTTCTTGGTTCCACCCTCATCAAGGGTGGTGACCAAGCTCCAGATCTCACCCATCAAGAGCACTGGGGAGATGGCCACACTTTACCCAGTCTTTGGGGTGGAGTCTTAACACCTCTATTATAGGAAAGTGAAGACAACATCCTCTCTAACCTTTAGCATATAAGCCCAGACCTCTTAGAGCAATGAGTTGGCAAACAGGCTTTCCCTCATCCATGGGGTACAGGTCCACCCCTCTCAGACCTATGGGGTGGTGACCTTAACCTCCCTAATCCTTGGGAAATATGCTCCACCCTGTCTGTACCCTGGGGCAGCAAAACTCTCCCAGAACATCAGGAGGAAACATCCACCATCTTCAACTACTGGAGTAAACTCACCTTCTCTGTACACATGGGTGGGGTTTCTCTCTTAGCCCAAGGTAATGGGCTTGAATTTGTTTCCCCTTCAGTCTCTCCCTTCCATGTTCCTTTTATTACAAGTTGACAGTGGTTTTATTCATATGGCTCCCTCAAAAAGCTTGTTGGTTTAACATGCAAGAAGCAGGGGTCCAAGCCCTCAGACAGTAAGATTTCCACAAGTCTTTCCTAGAAAACTGAATCTTTAATCCTGATTCCAAGTTCCAAGTTTAGTTACATCCTCAAATGGAGCACTATTTCTGGGGGCTTAATTTCCAGAGGCTTGGGATTTCTGGAATCAGTTTCTGGTCTCTTTGTGCCCAATAATTCAGTCCTTGGCTTATCTCTCTCATCTAGCATTTTGCTATAAGCTGTAAGCAGAAGCCAGGCCACATTCTCCAAGTTTACCTTGAAAAGTTCTTCAGCTAAATGCCCGTAATCCAATATCTATTTTGGAATTCATAAATAATAGCAAACTATTACAATAAGCAAATGCTGTGATCAGGAAATATTTGGGAGAAGTAACTGAAATATCTAATAAACATGAAAAGATACTCATACATAAGTAATTAAAGAACAAAAGAGAAAATATTGAGATACCTACCATTTCATATTCATCAGAGAGAAAAATACTTTAAAAGTCTAACAATATAAAGCATTGATGAGAATATAAAGAAGCAGAAACAATATATTGTAGGCAGAAATGTTTTTGGTTACAATTGCATTGGATAGCAATTTGAAAATATCTGAAATTAGTAAAGTTACATGTATCCTATATCTTATAAAAAAGAAATTTTATTTCTAGTTATAGCTGTATAGGATGAGAAATATGCTCAAGGCACAGAAGATTTTGTACAGATTTTGTACAGTTTAGCATTGTTTATTACAGCAGAAAATTGGGACTGACCTAAATGTCCATCTAAGAGGGAGAAGACAACTCAATTCTGACATAGTGATAAATGGAATTCTGTACAGTTGTTAAACAAATGAACAAGAGCAACATGTATCGACATAGCAAAAGACAAAAAGCATGTTGCTGAATGACTGACTTGAAGGGTGTGATGTCATTTATAGCATTTAAAAACATGAAGAGTTCAACTATATGTAGATTATTGGTGGTAGAACATTGCTGACAGTAAAATTTTAGAATGGCAGGTACCTATTGACATGAGAAAAAGAAATGGCATCTGTGTCTGTAAGATTTTATTTCTTTCAAGAAAAAGATCAGAAGCTAATGTGACAAATATTAAGTAAAACCAAATGAAGTCTACAGATGTGTTCATAATATTATCTCTGCATTTTTGTATTTTTAAAAATTTTTATTAGGTAAGTGAAAATGACTAGTGAGATTCCATGATGAAACAGAATATGTAGGATTGAAAAGGGAAAGGAAAAGGACAATTTTAGATTCTTCACTGACTTTCTAGATTCATTTCCCCAATCCCCATGTACAATTCCAGACATAAATAAAGCAAATTTACTCTCAAGTTGATTATGGGACATTGTATCATCTCAGGGGCGAGTGACAATACTCCTTAACTTTCCTCTTACCCTGGATCCCCATCTTCCAACTTTTAATGAGAAAGACACTCTCTGTCCATTTTTTTAAAAGCAGGTTTTAGAATGCCAGTATTTAGGAGGAATTAAATTTAATGTGGTTGAGTGTTGGTCAAAGTTTAAAGGTTGATATCAATATCAAATGTTTTGTGTTTTGACCAGGTAATGAAGAACTTTGGAAAACAGGAAAGCATTTGATATCTCTAGATGAAAAAAAAAAACAAAAACAAAAAAAACAACAGCTTGAGAATATTAGACTTGGAAAGGGGCAAAAAGGGAGGCTGTCATCAAAGAAAACTATCAACTTGACAAGCATCATCAATTGCCCTGTTTATAGGCATCTCTTACTGAGAAAACAGAAACTGTGTGCAAACACTTTTGGTGTCCTGCAGATAACTTCCTGGGCACATTGCTTAGGCCTGACCCAAACCCCTGACAAATTGTGCCCTCTGGCATGGTACCACCAAGAGCACACTTCAAGGTCGTTCTGTGGCAGCACACTTCTCCAGGGAAATCCATAGGCCAACACAGTTAATTATACTAACAGCCAAGGAAATTATATTGGCCCACCATGGCCTAGTGAGATGAATATCTCTCTTCCTTAGTCACAGGGGGATGTTAATGGTATTTTTATTAACTAGTGACCTGTTGACTGCTATTAGAATATAGATTGTGTGCATAAACCAGGTCGGGTATTGCAGATATGATTACAGAGCAATTACTGTGGCAGCCACCGGGCTTCTAATCACTGTGGGCAAAGAGAATTTGTAAAACTGGAAACTGCTTTTTGGAGTTCTATGAAAAGAAATGCTCAGGATCAAAGTTTATATTATCTCTTTGTGTCTTCTTGAAATTGCAATCTGTGATTTCTATGATTAGACTGGCAAACAAAGGCGAATTTTAAAAGGGAAAAAACTACAAAGGCTAGATGATGATTAGGGTAATCTTAGATTTTGAAGCTCAAGGTTTGAAAACTTTCCATGTGGAAACTGTTTTGATTAAAAATATATGCAGTTTGCTAGTAATTCTATTTGTGCAGCTATTCCTTATAATCAATGACCAGATCATATTCTGATCTATACTTCTGTAATGTGAGAATTCGCTTCTACAAGTATGTACAATGTGATATGTGATATAGCATTAAGTACTTCAGTCATGCTCTTTATAGTCACATATTAATGGCAATGCCATCAAGGTTGCCAAAATGTCTTTAGAGTCAGTATCTAAGGATGGTGATTTATATTCTGCAAAGTACATTATTTATTCTGCAAAGTGCCTTATTTATAATCACCACCTTTCTTCCCCTTAGTTGAAACAGAGTTTATGCAACCCCTTTTAAACTGGTGCATGAAGGGTGAGATCAGAAGGGACAAATGGTACCATTAATACAGTAAATTGCAGTATTAACTGACTTAACTGGAAGCAGAAAATACTATATCTGAAATCCTCCCATCCTAATTTAGAAGACACAGGGGGTTTAAAGAAAAAGAATATATAATCTGCCCTTGCAGGTTCTTAACTGAACTAAATGTTTGAACTCTGAGCTAGAGTCAGTTCTACATGAACTTTAGACAGTGTAGTTGCAAACCAGACTATTCAGGAGCAGAGAGAAAGGAGGTATGGAAAACCGAATTGTTTTCCAGTTGAACCCCTGGGGTTCTGAGTAAGGAGAACTCACAAATGCATATAATTGATCTTCTGTCCCAGGAATGACACTTCACTGATCTTTCCATGATCTCCATTGCAACCTTTCCTCTTTTGTGCACTGCATTAAAACTTTGGATAACATCAGAGATAAAGCTACTTATTTAGGATAGTTTGCATTAGAAATGCAGCTACATTCTGCTATTAGTATCCTGCTGAGATAATTTTGTTTTCCCAAATTTTAAAATAAAATAGTGATCTTGATCTAAGGTTAATTTAATTGTTCGTGCGTCAGAGTAAACATAAGAGACAACACAAATGAAAATGGCATGGTAATTTACAGTACAACATGTGGACTTTGGCTTTTCAGTAGCATGTATAGCAAAAGCAATGAGCTTTGGATCAGACAGCCTGGTTCCAATGCTAAAATTTTGCTACCTACTAACACTATGAAATTGGGCACATAATTTAACTTTTCTGAGCATCTGTAAAGAGTATCTTTTCCTATAAAATTCTTCTGAGGAGTAAATGAACAAAACATAGAAACTCCTAACAGTGTCTGGGATACAGTGTACCCTCAACTCAATAAATACACTTTTCATTCTCTCCCATATCTCTCCCTCTTGCTAAACTTTAATGCCTTAAGTGCATAGGAAATCACATTTTAAGTGGATGACTGTAGTTTTGAAAGAGGTCAAATGAATTTCAATATGATTTTTTAAGATATAGCAGAAAAACATTTGCAGTCTGAAAAGAAAAAGAATAGCTCAGGTTTAACTGTTTAGTGTTATCTTCTGTATTATTAATTATTTCCTTTCTGTAACATCAGGGAAAGGGCCAGGGACTACTTATTTTCAGTTCTTGAACTTAAAATGTAGTGAGAACAGGAATAGTATAGGTGTTTGACATAAACGTTAAGTCCTTAACTTCATGTAAGGTAATTCCTCTACTGATTAAAAAAAAAAAAAGTGAAAAAGGAAAGCCCTTCTAATAAATATTTCCTTTGACTTGTCTGGTTTCACCTCTTTCACTTTTGTTACCTTCTGGTGCCTATTACCAAGCAAAATATAGGTCAAAAAGAAGAACCTAGAAGAAAAACTAAAGCCCTATAAAATGCACAAATCCCTGAAGCCCTAGCAGAGGGAAATAAATTTTATGCCAATTGAATGGCATACATAGGAACAGTCATCTCATAATTATTTTAGAGTCCCTATTAACATAATTAAGTACAATATAATACCATGTACAGACACAATTTACTCTCTCGTGTTTATTTTATTTACCCAGCTTGTCTGCAGCTCTGCAGGAAGCCTTTTAAAACAAAACAATCAATTAATTCCTCCTAGTATAGGGAAGGTGAAAATGAGGAGGGCTAGCACACCTTGGGTTGGTTTTTGTGTCAAGCTGAGAAGAGACACAACAGGGATTAAAGAATTGACATGCATTTTAATGGTGACAGTACTCTGTTGTTTCAGCTTCTATAGGTCAGTTCTTCCCCCAAGGTGTGTGCGTTCATGTATGTGTGTGTGTGTGTGTGTGTGTATGATATTTTATGAATTAGCAAAATATTAAATACACCAAAATTCTAAGTATATACCGTATTCTGTGAATTTGGGTTTGGCCATGTCATTGCTCACCCACTTTAGTATATGGATATCTGACTGAAATGAACATAGTATTGGACTGAAAACACCATGAGCTCTCTAGTGATATGTAGTTTGGGACACTTCTGATTTAGCAGAAGTTGCCTTTCCATTCCAGAAAAAAATAGATTAGTGCCATAGCACTTTATTTATTTATTTATTTATTTATTTATTTATTTTTAATAGCATACATTATACTTTTTCTTTTTCTTTTTTAAAGATTTATTTTTATTTATTTCTCTCCCCTTTCCCCACCCCAGTTGTCTGTTCTCTGTGTCCATTTTGCTGCATCTTTTTCTTTGATTGCTTCTGTTGTCAGCAGCACGTGAATCTGTGTCTCTTTCTGTTGTGTCATCTTGTTGTGTCAGTTCTCCATGTGTGCAGTGCCATTCCTGGGCAGGCTGTACTTTCACGCTGGGTGGCTTTCCTTACGGGGCGCACTCCTTGAGCGTGGGGCTCCCCTATGGGGGGTACACCCCTGTGTGGCACGGCACTCCTTGCGCATCAGCACTGCGCATGGGCCAGCTGCACACGGGTCAAGGGGGCCCGGGGTTTGAACTGCGGACCTCCCATGTGGTGGACGGACGCCCTATCCATTGGGCCAAGTCTGCTTCTCCATAGCACTTTAATCATACCCTCGCCTGTTATAGCGATGGTTTTTATGTGTAAACAGTGAAAGTAGTTTCAATATAGGGAAAATGAGTTAGCAGCTTGCCCAGAAGAAAACATCTTCTGTCCCAAATGAAGGTATGTCATTGTCCCTAGAGTGCAAACTAGCTGCAAGTCTATCCTCACGGTGCTCAAGGACCTGCCTTTGAGGATGTTATCCATTGTAATGAGAGGGTGCTGAATTTCATTTCCTGACCATTAGTGTTTGGTTTGTCTGAAAATTCTGATACCAGTGCCCTTAAAGGGCAATCTATTAAGACTCATTTTTCAGTTTCTTTCCACCAAAAACCATCTCAAGGGTGACAGTTCATTAGCCTTGATTCCAAATAGCCTGCAAGTGACAGAGTCAGGGAAAAAGAAAAAAAAAACCTCTTTATTTAAATTTAAATTCCTAAGACTCCATATTCCCATTGCAATTCAAATTGCTCCTATGCCTTTCAAGTTTTATTAAAATTTTTAAATTTCATTTATTTTATCCTTGCCTATTTAGTAAAAGTACCCATTGATTATTACCTTGTGAATGCAAGTATAATTAACATAAAATAAGGCTGGGCTGGACATTAGGACTTACAGCTTTGAAGCATCAGCCCTAAAATAAAGCATATGTACATTATTTTAATAATGATTATATATACTTTAATAATCCTCATGTTTATCTGTAATAAAAATGATGATCCTAGAACATTATATCACATAGTTTGACAAAGCAAATATTTTGAATGAATAACATCCATTTCTATGTCTTTTTTTGAGACCCCATAACAAAGAAAGACACATACAAACAAATACTTGCTAAAACAGCCAGGAAATCTAATTCAATATATGGTGTGTATGCTGTAAGTGTTACAAATTACCCCATACATAAACGAGTGTCTGTGAGAGCAGAAAGTAATTCTGCATTTCTTATTCGTCCTATCCATCTTCCAGAATGATTTCTAGTTCTTAGAAGGTTGATGTGCCAGATGTTTGTCCTTGCTGCATTATGTTGAACAAAACATGGAATCTTGAAATGACTAAATATCTCAGTGATTTCACTTCCAGTTCATGCCTGCAATGTCTTCGTTTTTATTTTAATAAACTTTTTAATTGAAGTATAACATGCAGAAAAGTGCACATATCATGAGTGAACAGCTTGAAGAATTTTCACAAAACGAGCATGCTCATGTAACCACAACTCAGATCAAGAAAAAGTACTTGACCAGCCTTTTAGGAATGCACTCTTAAACCCTCCCAGTAATTACTCAGTTATCCTCTCCATGGACTACCTCCATTTTGACTTCTAACACAATAGATTGATATACTTTTGATCTTTATATAAATGGTATCATACTCAACATGCTTTTTTGTGTCTGGTTACTTTTACTCAATGTTATGTTTGTGTAGTGACAGTCCATTCATTTTCATTCATATATAGTAAAAGTTGTGAACCTATAAAACTAGCATGCAGGGCTCCCATACATCATCACACCACCAACACCTTGCATCTTTGTGAAACATTTGTCAAAAACTATGAAATGTCAACATCAAAATAATGCTACTAACTATAGCCCGTATCTTATATTTGGTGTATTTTCCCCCAATACACTTTTTACTAACATCTTGTTTTAGTATTATATATTTGCTATAATTCATGAAAGAATATTCATACATCTGTTAACCACAGAACCTCATACACCACTGGATTCCCTGTGTTATACAGTCCCATGCATTATACAATCCATTCAAAGTGTACACTCAATGGCACTCATTTTCATCACAGAATTGTGCTGTTATATCTTAGTCAATTTTAGAACATCTTCATTTCTCCAAAAGGAAAAATTCCATACTGCTTTATATCACTCCTATTGTTGTCCCTTGGAGTTGATATAATATCTTCTTTGCAATTGCTGTAAAAATATTATAATATTACTGTTAATGATTGTTAATAGGTTACTTTAGTTGTAATTTTCCAATGTATTTCCATATTCTTAATACTTTTTGTTTTTTCTTTTGATGTTCCTGGGCCAGGGATTGAACCCAGGACCTCATGTGTGAGAAGCCAGCACTCAACCACTGAGCTATATCAGCTTCCCTGAGTTGGTTTTTTAATTTGTTTGCTTGTTGTTTGTTTTTTTAGAAGGTACCGGGAACTATACCCAGGATCTCCCGTGTGGGAAGCAGGTGCTCAACTGGTTGAGCCACATCTGCTCCCTTTTAATTTTTTTTTTTTTTTTTAGTTAGTCTAGTAAAAAGAATTTATTGGGAAATGGGGGGAAAGAAGAGAGCTTGCTGAGAAATGGGGAATAAGGATGAAAATATGCACTGAGATTTGATGTGGGGTCTAGGCAGAGAGGGCCAATACTTTTTAAAAGAACATTCTTATATTTATACTATTAGCCACAATCTTCACCCACCACCAAAATCACTATGTAATACAGTTCCTAGGTTATTGTCTATCTTCCTTTCAATTGACATTTATATTCACAGCACACCCCTTTCAGTCACAAACACATTTATAATCAACAGTGTTAGTTGTACTCACTATAATGTGTTACCATGAACTCTATTCATTTCCATACTTTTATAATAAACTTTATTAAACTTTCTATATACATTAAGCATCATGTCCCATTCTCAATCCACATTATATCTCCCAGTAATCTATACTCTTGAGTTTACCTCAGTGAGTTCACTCATTGTATTTAGTTCATGTCAGTGAGACCATACAATATTTGTCCTTTTGTGCCTGACTTATTTTACTCAACATAATGTCCCCAAGTTTCATCCATGTTGTCACATGCATCCTGATTTCATTTCTTCTTACAATTGAATAAATTCCTAGTAATGGGATTGCTGGATCAGTTGACAGTTCTATATTCATCTTCTTGAGGTACTGCCAAACAGTCTTCCACTGTCTTCCACAGAGGCCGCAACATTCTACATTCCCACCAACAGTGAAGGTATGTTCCAATTTCTCCACTCCTCTTCAGCACTTGTAATTTTCTGGTTTTTTTTTTTTTATTATGGCCATACTATAAAGTGTGAAATGATATTTCATAATTCCAATCTGCATTTCCCTAATAGCTAGTGTTGTTGAACATTTTTTCATGTGATTTTTTTTTTAGCCATATGTATTTCCTCTTTAGAAAAATGTGTATTCAAGTCTTTCACCTATTTTTAATTGGGTTACTTGTCTTTTTATTATTGAGTTATATGATCTCTTTAAATAATATGGGTATCAAATCCTTATTGGATATATGGTTTCCAAATATTTTCTTCCATTCAGTAGGCTGCCTTTTTACTTTCTTGACAAAGTCCTTTGAAAATGGAAGTGTTTAATTTTGAGGAGGTCCCATTTCCCTTTTTTTTTTCTTTTCTCGTTCCTCTTGCTTTGGGTGTAAGGTTTAAGAAATTATTGCCTTCCACAAGATCTTGAACATGTTTCCCTGTATTTTCTTCCAGGAGTTTTTTGGTTGTTGCTTTTATATTTAAGTCCTTGATTATTGCTAATTTTTGTATAAGGTGTGAGACAGGGGCCCTCTTTATTTCTTTTGGATATGGATATACAGTTCTCATAGCATCATTTATTGAAAAGACTGTTCTGGCCCAGCTGGGTGGAGTTGATAGCCTTGCCAAAAATCACTTGACAATAGATGTGATGGTCTATTTCTAAATCCTCAGTTCCATTCCGTTGGTTAATATGCCTATCTTTATGCCATTGCCATGCAATTTTTAATACTGTAGCTAAGTAATTTACTTTAAAATCAGGAAGTTAGAACCCTCCAACTTCATTCTTTTTTAAAAGACATTTTTGGATATTCTGGGCTTTTTACCTTTACAGATAAGTTTGATAATTGGTTTTTCCATTCCTGAAAAAAATGCTGTTGGAATTTTGATTGGGATTACTTTAAATCTATAAATCAGGTAGGACTCACATTTTAATAATATTTAGTCTTCCAATCCATGAACATGGAATGTCCTTCCATTTTTTTAAGTCTTCTTTGGTTTCTTTTAGCAGTGCTTTGTAGTTCTCTGAATATATGCCCTTTGTTAAGTTTATACCTAAATATTTGATTATTTTAGTCACTATTATAAATGGAATTCTTTTCTAACTTCCCCTTTGGATTGCTCTTCAGTAGTTTATAGAAACACTACTGCTTCTGTGTATTAGTCTTGTATCCTTCCACTTTGCTGAACTCATCTACTAGTCCTAGTAACTTTGCTGTGGACTTTTGGGATTTTCTAGATATAAGAGTATATCATTAGTGAATAGCAAAAGTTTTACTTACTCATTTTCTATTTGGGTACCTTTTATTTCTTTTTCTTCCCTAATTGCTCTAGGTAAAAATTCTAGCATAGTATTGAATAATAATGGTGACAGTTGGCATCTTTGTCTTGTTCCCAATCTCAGTGGTAAAGCTTTTACCATTGAGTATGATGCTAGCTGTGGGTAGTGGGTGTTTTTATCAAGGAAGGATGTTTTATTTTGTCAAATGCCTTTTATGTGTCAATCAAGAGGATCATGTGATTTTTCTTTTTCAATTTATTAATGTGGTTTATGACAGTAATTGATTTTCTTTTTTTTAAGATTTATTTTATTTATTTTTCTCCCATTTCTACCCCTCCCCCCCATCCCCCCCCCCCCCCCCCCCCCCATCCACCACTGTCTGCTCTCTCTGTGTTCATTCACTGTGTGTTCTTCTGTGTCTGCTTGTATCTCATTAGGCAGCTCCAGGAACTGATCCTGGGACCTTCTGGAGTGGAAGAAAGGTAATTACTCTCTTGCACCACCTCAGCTCCCTGCTCAGCTACATCTTCTTATTCTCTCTCCTCTGTGTCTCTTGTTGCACCATCTTGCTGAGCCAGCTCTCAGCATCGGTTGACACTCCTGCATGGGGCAATTTTCCCATGCTGGGTGGCATTCACACACAATGTCACCCTCCTGCATGGGGTGGCATTCCAGCATGAGCCAGCACTCCATGTGGGCCAGCTCGCCACATGGGCCAGCTTGCCCTCATCAGGAGGCCCTGGGCAGCAAACTCTGGACCTCTTATAGGTAGATGGGAGCCCAATTGGTTGAGCCACATTTGTTTTCCCTAATTGATTTTCTTGTGTTGAACCACCTTTGCATCCCTGGGATAAAACCCAGGTGTATAATTCTTTTAATGTGCTTTTGGAGTCAGTTTGCAAGTATTTTGTTGAGGATTTTTGTATTATATTCATTTAGGGATATTGGTCTGTAATTTTCTTTTGTCATAATATCTTCATCTGGTTTTGGTACCTTGGTGATGTTGACCTCAAAGAATGAGTTTGGTAGCATTCCTTCCTGTTCAGTTTTTCTGAAGAGCTTGAGAAAAATTGATATTAGATCAAATTTGAATTATTAATAGATTTCACCTGTGAAACCACCTAGTCCTGGGATTTTCATCTTTGGGAGGTTTTTGGTGACTCTTTCAATCTCTTTACTTGTGGTTGGTTTGTTAAGGTCTTCTATTTCTTCTAGGGTCAGTGTAGGTTGTTTTTGTGCTTCTAGGAATTTGTCCATTTTGTCTACATTGTTCTGGTTTGTTGGCATACAATTGTTCATAGTATCCTCTTTTTTTTTTTTTTTTTTTTTTTTTTTTTCATAGTATCCTCTTTTGATCTCTCTTATTTCTGCGGGGTCAGTGGTAATGTCCCCCTTTCATTTCTGATTTTATTTATTTACATCTTCTCTCTTTTTTCTTTGTCAGTCTAGCTCAGGGTTTGTCAATTTTGTTGATTTCAAAGAAACAAGTTTTAGTTTTGTTGATTTTCTGTGTTGTTTTTGTTGTTCTCAGTTTCATTTATCTCTGCTCTGATCTTTATTCTTTCATTCCTTCAGTTTTGTATGGGATTAATTTGCTGTTATTTTTATAGTTCCTCCAGCTACAGTTAGGGCATTAATTTTAGCTTTTTCTTCTTTATTAAATGTAAGCATTGAGGGCTATATGTTTCCCTGTCAGTACTCCCTTTGGTTTGTATCCCATAGGTTTCAATATGCTGTATTCTTATTTTCATTCATCCTGAATTTTTTTTTATTTCTCTTTCTATTTCTTCTTTGATCCACTGATCATTAAAGAATGTGTTCTTTAATATCAAAATATTTGTGGATTTTTCATTTTCCCCTCCGTTATTGAGTTCTAGCTTCATTTTGTTATGATCAGAGGAAGTGCTTTGCATAATTTCATACTTCTTAAATTTAATGAGGTCTGTCTTGTGACCCAACATATGGTACACCTTGGAAAAGCATCCATGAGCACTTGAAAAGAATGTATATCCTTTTGTTTTGAGGTTAATTCTGTATAAATGATGTTTATTAGGCCTAGTTCCTTTAATATATTATTCAAGCTCTCTGTTTCTTTATTTATCCTCTCTCTAGATATTCTGTCCAATACTGAGAGTGATGTATTGAAGTCTCCAACTATTATTGTACAGCCATCTATTTCTCCCTTCAGTTTTGCCAGTGTGTGTCTTATGTATCTTGGGGCACTTAAGTTGGATGCATACATATTTAGTATAGTTATTTCTTCTTGGTGAATTGCCCCTTTTGTTAATATACAATACTTTCTTCATCTCTTACAATAGCTTTGCATATAAAAGCTATTTTGTCAGATATTAGTATTGTTATTCCAGCTCTTTTTTGGTTACTATTTTCATGGTTACTATTAATATTTTTTTCAACCTTTCACTTTCAACCTGATTGTGTCCTTATGTCTGAGGTGATTTTCTTATAGACAGAGTAGAGATGGCTCATATTTTTAATACATTCTGTCAGTCTTATGTCTTTTGATTGAGGAACTCAGTCCATTAACACTCAATGCTATTAATGTAAAGGCATTACTTACTTTGTCCTTTTTATCCTGAGACTTTCTATTGTCATATCTTACTATTGTCTTTTTACCCTTTAAGTTGCCCTTACTAATAATCTTCATTTCTACACTCTTCCCCAAGTCTCTCATTCTTGATTTTTATTTTTCGTTTCAGGCTGTAGCTGTCCTTTTATATCTCTTATAAATCTTATCTTTTGATAACATACACTCTCAAATTTTGTTTTTCTGTGAAAACTTTAAACTCACCCTTATTTTTGAAGGACAGTTTTGTTCTTTATTTTGAAGGATAAAGAATTCTTGACTGATGTTTTTTCTCTGTCAGTACCTTAAATACACATGCCATTTTCTTCTCACCCCCATGGTTTCTAATGAAAGATGGGCACTTAGTCTTATTGAGTCCCCTTATGTGTGATGTGTTGCTTTTCTCTCACTGCTTTAGAATCCCTTCTTTATCTCTGGTATGTGTCATTCTGAATAGTAGGTGTCTTTGAGGAGTTCCATTCAATTTATTCTGTTTGGGGTGCATTTTCTTTCTTGGATATTGATATTTATGTCTTTCATTAGGGTTGGGATATTTTGGTCATTTTTTCTTCAAGCATTCTTTCTGTCTCTTTTCCATTCACTTCTCCTAATGGGAGAGAGATTATGTATACATTTATTCATTTTATATTGTCATTCAATTCCCCGAGATCCTGTACCATTTTTTCCATTCTTTTCTCTTTCTGTTTTCCTGTCTTTTCAAGTTCAGATGTTCGGCCTCCCAATCATTAATTCTGTCCTCCTTCAATTCAAATCTGCTGTTATATGCCTCTAAAATTTATTTAATCTCAACCATTGTGCTTTCATTCTCATAAGCTCTGATACTTTTCTTTGCAGGCTTTCAAATTGTTCTTTATGCTCACCCAGTTTCTTCTTCCTATCTATTATCTCTTTAGTCATATTTTCTTCAGCTCTTTGAATTGATTTAGGAGATTTGTGTGATTGTCATTGATTAGTCTTCTTAAATCCTGACTTTTGTCAGAATTTTTGGTTTTCTTCTTTGGCTGAGCCATCTGTTCCTGTTTCTTAGTATGGCTTGAATTTTTTTAGTTTTGTTTTTTGTTTTGTGTTTTTTACTTAAGTCTAGGCATTTGAATATGCTAATGAATTTACTCTGATGGACATTTTCTCTCTCCTGCCTAGGGTTTTTGTTCCATAGCTCTTCTTTGGTTTTGGTTTAGTTTATTCTATGTCTTTCAACTTGGTCAGCTTATGTTATCAAATTAAGTCCAGAAACTCACTGATGGGCTGTGACAAGAACTCCTAAAGGTGGTTTGCTCCCTGCAGTTTCCCAGTCAGCCAGCAGGTGATGCTAGATGGTGAATCTTTCCACAAAGGTGTCTCTCTCAACCTCCACTTGCCCATGATTCTGATCTGGTCAGAGCTCAGATTCAGTGCTGGTTCTGCTGGCCAAATTCACTGAAGAGAAACCACTCTCCTCCCTGCACTACACCCTCCCTCTTCCAAGGGATGACATCTGCTGTCTTCTTAGTTGGCTACTGTGAGCCAGGGATTTATCTAGGCTGTTTACCCAGAGGGTGGGGGATAAGTATCATGCAGGTTAATAACACATCGTTTTCATTTCAGCCTCTCTGTTTCTCTGTGCATCACCCTCTGGAGGATGTGCAACACTTTCTTGGTCTGCAAATCCCCAAAGTATCTCCCTTGAACAGTTTTTTGCCTTTCCTCCTTTGTTTTTGTGAGAGAGTTGAGTTCTGCCTGTCCACTCTGACACCATCTTCCCTGACGTCCCATCCTTTATTTTTGGATGTTTCTGTTGCTTCCAGTTTGGGGCTATTATAAATGCTATGGTCATTCTTGTACATGTGTTTTCATTTGTATGTATGCATTTCTTTGGGATATACATAACAGTTGCATTTTGGGGTCATAAAGTGTGTGTCCAGCTTTATTGGATAATGTTAAACAGATTCAAAATGATTCTACTGATTTATACTCACCATGTATGAGAATTCTAGTTTCTCACCAACAATTGGTGAGATTCACCTATTTTTCCTTTCTTCTTAAGAAGAAAAAAAAGAAATACAAATTATTTGCAACTAGCACTGTACTATATAGTGCTATAGGCCATTGCACTATATAAATATGTCCAGATATTTGTCTATATTCATCTCCTCTCATTATCGTGGTCCCCTCATTCCAAACTTCTTTTCTCATATGCCATATATTTTAGTCAGATGCAGCCATTCCTTGCATAAGTGTGCCAAACTTTCCCCACTACCAGTTGTTTGCACATACTGTTTTTACTTTTCTGGAGTCCCTTCTTTTCCCCTACCTATTCTTTTTCTTTTTTTAAGGTGTAAGTTTACAGAAAAATCACATATAAAATATACAGTTCCCCCAAATTAGTCTATTATTAACACCTTGCATTAATCTGGTAACTTTGTTATAATTCATGAAAGGACATTTTTATAATTGCACTATTAACTATAGTCCATTTTTCACAATAGGGTTTGTCCTAACCTACTCTTTTTTTTTTTTAATTTTTTTATTTTTTATTGACTTTGTAATAATATTACATTAAAAATATATATGTGAGGTCCCATTCAACCCCACCCCCCCACCCCCCCTCTCCCACCCCCCCCAACAACACTCGTTCCCATCATCATGACATATCCATTGGATTTGGTAAGTACATCTTTGGGCACCTCTGCACCTCATATACATTGGTTCACATCATGGCCCATACTCTCCTCTATTCCATCAAGTAGGCCCTGTGAGGATTTACAATGTCCGGTGATTACCTCTGAAGCACCATCCAGGGCAGCTCCATGTCCCGAAGACGCCTCCACCTCTCATCTCTTCCTGCCTTTCCCCATACCCTTTGTCCATTATGTCCCCTTTTCCCAATCCAATGCCACCTCTTCTATGTGGACACTGGATTGGTTGTGTCCATTGCACCTTTATGTCAAGAGGAGGCTCAGATTCCACCTGGATGCTGGATGCAATCCTCCCATTTTCAGTTGTAATCACTCTAGGCTCCATGGTGTGGTGGTTGTCCTTCTTCACCTCCATCTTAGCTGAGTGTGGTAAGTCCAATAAATCAGATTGTAGGTGCTGGAGTCTGTTGAGGCTCAGGATCTGGCTATCACATTGTCAGTCCAGAGATTCAAATCCCCTAAATATATCTTAAACCCCAACATTAACTGCACCTCCAGCACATTAGCATGGAAGTCTTATGAAGGGAGATCCCATCTGAGTCCAGATTCATCACACATAAACACCATTTCCAAAGAGGGGCCATCTGCCCTGGTAGTTAACCCCATCGGCCATGGCCATAACTCCCATGGGTCTCTTTAGCCCTCAAAGGAACCAATATCTGGGGGTTGTATCTGCTTTATCTGTCTCTCTGACTCTGCTCAGTTGTGCATGAGGGCAAACCTTCTGCCAGCCTCCAGACTCTTTTTTAGAAACTCGTAGCCATATAAACTCATTTCTCCTTTCCATTTCCCCCTTACTTTAGGTCAAACAGCATTTTAAAGTCATGGTATTTTATGTAGACATGGATATTCTGCTGATCCGCATTGAACCTTCCGTATAAGGTCATTTTCCAGTTGCATCATCAGTTGGTAGTTGATAGTGGTCCCTCGTTGCCAGGGAGGCTCATCCCCGGGTGTCATGTCCCACGCTGGGGGGAAGGCATTGCATTTACATGCTGAGTTTGGCTTCGAGACTGGCCACATTTGAGTAACATGAAGGCTGACAGAAGGAAATTCCCAGGCACAAAGTTGCTCTAGGCCTTGTTCTTATTTTGGGTTTATCAGCTCACAAGCATAGTCATTAGTATCAGGGGCTCACTGTTGAACCCTCACTCCCTCCTGCTAACCTACTCTTGAAAGCTGATTTCCTTCTCCAGTTTTACCTCAAATGCTGTTTCTTTTTCTTCCATTCACAGCTTCTGGCATTTAATCTGGTGGCTCTTAAATCACCCTTGCTTAAGTTAGTTTCTAAGTTTTCTGGTACCTTCCCACTGGACAGTATGTAGGTTCATTGCTGGAGGAAAGAGACAAAGTTTAGCACAATGCTTTGCATTTAGAAAATACCCAATAAATATTTGTAAAAGTGAAGTGAACATGCAACTGTGTATGTGCCTTACCAAAACTTTTTGGAACATAAATTCAGCCAGCTAAGAAAGGCAGATTTGACTGGGCCAAATTATGACAGCAGTCACTGGGTATGAGAGATGAAGGAAAGCTGGCCAAGGAATCTGTTCAAAATCTGTCTGAGTGACAAAATCCCACTCTGTCTCACATTGCTGCTTTTCATTATACCTAAGAGATCTTTGTTTTCCAGGAAAACTGATTTCTGCAAGTAAGAAAAAAAAAAAAAGATTTGGATAATTTATCAATTTGTACTCATCCAAAATAATTTTGACTTGTATGGGATTATGTTCAAAATTCTCCTGGCACAAATAATAAACTGAATATCATTTAACATACTTAGTAGCCCTGCAGGTCCAGCAATTAAGTGCAACATGATTTACCAATGTGGCATGTTCAAAGGAAAATAAGATTGTGAAAGATATGGATTGATATGGAAGAGAAATAAGATAATGTACCCAACATGGTTAATATCACTTAATTTAAGCTTCAGCTTATATCTTGCCTCTTCACAGAGTTTTCTCTGACCCCTCATCCCCCAATTGGGTTGGGCCCCTGTGTTCTCATATCATTCTATAGTTTTACTTCATATCTTTTTATCATATTTTATTTATTCAGTAACTGTTGTAACTATTTGATCTCTGTAAGCTCTTTGAGAGCAGGTCCCAATTCTGTTTTATCACTGTTGTATACCCAATATTTAACATAATGCCCAACACATAGTTCCTGATCAAATATATTTATTGAAGTGAATAGATTAATAGTTCTAAATGTTTTCCTTTCTTTCACTGTATACATTGTAAGAATATAAGTTAGCATGAAGAGTGCTTTTTGATTTGCCTTGTTTTTACCAAACAGAATTTATATATTCTATTGTATACTTCCCTTTTCAACATAGTCATGTTTGGGAAGCTATATACATATTTCTGTAATACTCGCATAGCTCAATTCCTGAAGGAACTCTGAAGGTCATACTGCCAAAGTCTGGTGCCCATTGTGTTGACTACCTTCAAAAATGGCGAATCTGTCTTTTGAGTGTGTATTTCATTTTTAAGAAAATTAAAAACCATTTGAAATCAAATCCAACTGTTAGTTTCATTTTTTGATCTAAAACAAAATTTGACTAATCATTTATAAACCTTTTTTTCCTGTGACTATAAATTTAAAGACCCATTCAAAAAAGATATCCAAAAATAAGCAAGGAAAGCCTCTATAATCTCCCAAAGTAGATACTGTGAAGGAAAGTGTTCTTTGGGATGGATATTTTGGTGTATTTGTGAAACACACACATACACACACACACAACTCTTCCCCCATATCCTCTGAAAATTACATTTCTTTAAAGTCATGCCTGATATAAATTCCATTTAAAACTCATTCCCACAGGTTTTTATAAGGAATGTGATGAGAATAGTAAACATCTCTCACTGAATAAAGCACAATACACATTTAATAACATTACAGTTAGCATCTCCAACCCTCCCACTGGTCCTGTGCAGCTTCCTAAAGAAGCAGATTTTCCATAATGTTATTTTAAGGATTTTATGTGAAAAATGTTCTCTAAATAAGCTTTGACCTTAAATTAAATCTGTTTGAGCATATACTCTAGAATAGAAGATTCTGGTGAGAATCATCTAACCGTTACAAATATATGTTATTTTTTATAGTCCATAATAGTGAATTCTTGTTGATACTGTGTTACTAGCATTATATTTATATTTTTAAGATGGCTGCCCTAAGCAGAAAGTCAAAGAAACATGAACAATATGCCTGGAGCCTATTGAGTAGTTTAGCATGTATGTCCAATGGGAATGTTTCTGTTCCTCAAATGCACAATATTACCAGATCCAGTGGATTCCATCCACTGTTATGTTTGTAACTCCGTTGCCTATAAGTATACAAAAGCAGAACAAAAACAAATGAACTGAAAGACTGAGGCCAAAGACAAGAAGAGTGGAAGAAAGAAGCTGAAAGTTGGAGGTTGATGAGACAATTGTGTGCACTCTCACATAAATCTCCTCACTTTCTTCAAATAAGCTTGTATGCTTGTTAACGTCATTGGCAACACCTGGGATTACAGAGTTTAATTTGTGGGGTGTTTCCAAAAAATTGGGTGCCTCACACATTTAAATGTCTCTCTCTGCAGATCAAGTTAGGATGAGGGCTAAGTTACAACCTGTGGCAATCAGTCTTCAACAGAAGAAACTGAGAAAGTTGTTTTATGCATTTGAGCAGTTAGCTACTACAATCTTTAGAAGAATGTGCCAAGGAAAGTTTTCTCTATGCTTCCTTTACCAGGTGAAATTTGGAGAAAAATTGGATATTATGGGTTTCCTTTTCTTTTTTGCTTATCTGGACTTATTTATTTTACCTTTTTTTCAAGAGACCACAATGGCTGGGACATTAAAAATAATTAAGAGTGTTTGAGGTAGCTCCAGCTGGCTTTGGAATAGCTCCCAATTGGTAAGCTGACATTTCTACCCTCTAAGAATCCCTGCTTAGATGCATCTCAGAGCAGCCAACCTTGATTCCACCCACCATTTGATTAAACAACAAAGAAACTGCAAATAGTAAAAGTCACTTCCCTAGGGCTAACTTAAACTGACACACAGCAAATGCAAGAAAGAGAATGATGAAGAGAAGATTATGAATTAGTATAAAAACAACTTATCAAATGGTACATTTGATAGTGAGCATCTAATTGGTCAATGAGCCTTCTAAATGTAGAAATGACATTAGCATCTCCACAGCAGAGTATCTTGAGGACTATTTGAAACATAGGTTAATTTTCATAGAATTATGCCCATGTAAGGATTGAGATAAACAGCCATCTGTCTGTAGTGCTATAGATATGGTCTTAAATGGTGACCGAAAGCCTGAAAGCCTGAAATGTTGATAGGGCAAGGCAATAAGAAACTATATGGCATGGTTTCTACATCCTGGGGGGTTATAAAGTAATTGGAAGACAAAACTTGTTACTTGGAACAAAGAGGTAATTATGCCAGGTGGTATATGATTAAATATCAAAATGAGTAAAAAAAATACATAGAATATCTGTAGAGAGATAAATGAGAGCACTTGGATCATGATCCGAGGGAAAACTTTACCATTGTCCAGGTAATTAGAGGCAAATAGTAACTTTACCATTTCTGCTGGTTTGAGTCTTTTGAGGACCCCAGAAAATCCTCTTCTTAAAGTGAACCAATTCCTGTGCGCTGTGCCCATAAGCCTACTGTAGATGTGGCCTTTTGAGTATATTCAGTTGAGGGACCTTTTGATTAGATCACTATTGATCATATCACTTTAGTTAAGAGTCTTTGATTAGATTGAGGGATACAGGGTATGTATTAATTATCTTACTGACGTCCTTTATAAACAGAGAACTGAAAAGCCACAGACAAGAAAAAACACTGCAGTGTGCTCAGAGAGGAACCCAGGTGCTCAGAGAGGAACCCAATGTATAGTAAGCTACAGACAGAGCAACCTGAAGCAGAACTCAAAGCGAGGGCAGGAAGAGAGGGGAGAAATGAGCCAATAGTGTCATTATGCCCTGCCACGTGCCTGATCACCCACAGCTGAGCCCAGGGAGAAAGTGAGCCTGGAGAAGGCAGAGACAGGCCCAGCTGCCACTGTGTCTTGCCACATGGAAGTAGTCTAGGATAGCCAGCAGTCAGCTTTCAGTGAGATAATATCTCTGATGTCTTGACTTGGACATTTTCACATTCTCAGAACTGAAAGCTTTTCACCTAATAAATTCCCACTGTAAAAGCCAACCCATTTCTGGTATAATAGCAAACTAAAACACCGTTATCCCATTAAATATAGGCAAATAGTAACTTCCAGGGGCCACAGTTTCCTTTGTGATGGGTGGGGCTTTATGAGTCCTCAGGTCCTTTCCAGGTCTTCCACTTTAGGGCCCAAAGCATATGAGTCATTACAATTGTGAATGACAGGTTGTTACTGAATTCAGAGACGCTTAAGGAAGGCCATTGGGGAAGTGGGAAAACTGTTCGCAGTTAAGGAATGTGATCGCCACTCTGGATTAGGAGTCTGGAATTCTGGATTTTTAGCTCCAATTTCTCTACAAGCTAATAGCATGACATTAGTAAATCATGCTTCCTCTCAACTTCAGTTTTCCCATCTGCAAAATAAGTTTTAGACGGGACAATCTCTAATTTGTCTTCCATTTTCCATGATGCTTTGGTGATACATGCCACCTCACATTTATCTCACTTGTACCCTTCACTACAGTATAAGCCTCTAGCAGTGGCTGTTCTCCTCTAGAAACCACCAGGCTGAGAACAGTGGCAGGGCTCTTTATTGTGCAATATATTTTCTAAACATCAAGTACTGATCTTGTCTTCTTTACCTGACTATTTATCACATGTCATCTGCTTTCCATTTCATAAAACTTTCTTTCCTACTTGATCCTTTACTCTTCATTTCTCTACAATTAATTTTTTACCTTATTTAGATCTAGCCTTTTCACATGCCATTTTTTCCTTTAAAATCTTCTCAAAGAATTAAAAGAGACACAAAAATATTTTTAAATATTATTGAGACTGTAGCATGGTGATTATAACTCCCTTTTCATCTTTTTTCTCTTTTGGTAAATAGCTTTATGTAAATTGGTCAATAATGCACATTAGATGTGGAGTACTAGAAAGATAGCCACCTAACCCTCAGCAACAGCCTTTCTAACTGTGCTAACCAGAGGCTGGTATTTGTAAATACTACATACTATTTCATTAATCTATTCATGTTTCAATTGGCACATTCCATAAACAATTTGGCTACATTACTATAATATGTTTAAGCAAAGTTTTGCTAATTATATTGCATGTAGGTGAAAGCTAAAGCAACTGTTGCATTTATATGTAATAGCCTTCCTTTGTTGTATAATAATTATACTCTAATTATGTAGAACATGTAGTATTGTTGTATGGCTCTGTCTCTGTGGAAAGGAACTTCTTAATATTTTTAATCACATGATACATTCCTGGAGAGTCAATTCAGTATTTTCAGTCATCATCCATGGAAAACTTTTAATTTTCTGAAATTGTCTTTACACATACTCTTTGCCCTGGTGCTGTATTTGCTCCTATCACAATTTTTTTCCCCAGACTACACATAGAGAATTCTTCTCTATTCTTGGATATCACAGTTCTTCCTTCACTAGATTCTTCTCCTTCATGGTGCTTTCTTAACCCTGGATGCATGCTTCCTTACTCTGTTCCATTTTTATTAATGCCTCCTTTTACATTTCTTTTTTTTTTAATAAAATTTTATTGAAGTATATCACACATACATGCACATACAGAAACAGTAAGTATATGATTACATTTTGAACTTACAGAACAAATATGCATATCATCTTACAGGGCTCCAACACATCACCCAACACCAACATCTTGCATTGTAGTGAAACATTTGTTACAAACTATGAAAGAACATCATCAAAATATTATTATTATATAAGCCCATATTTTATATTTGGTATATTTTCCCCCAATCATCTGATTATCAACACCCTGTATTAGTATTAAATATTTGTTATAGTTCATGAGAGTACATTTTCTTATTTGTTCTGCTAACCAATCAATTTTTAAAGAAGAGTTGCATTTGATTGTTCAATTGAAATATGGTAGATTTCCAATAATAATTTGCTCTGTAAAATTTCAGTTAGCACCTTCTAGGTATCAGACAACTGTAGATTACTTGCGTTAAATTTTTAAACGTATATGTTCGTAGTACTATATAATATGGAACTGTCAAAAAGAAAATTAGGGAAGCGGACTTGGCTCAATGGATAGAGCATCTGCCTACCACATGGGAGGTCCATGGGTTTTACCCATGGACCTCCTTGACCAGTGTGGAGCAGGCCCATGAGCAGAGCTGATGCGCGCAAGGAATGCTGTGCCATGCAGGGGTGTCACCTGCATAGGGGAGGCCTACGTGCAAGGAGTGTGCCCCATAAGGAAAGCCACCCAGCGCAAAAGAAAAGTCCAGCCTGCCCAGCGCTGCACACACAGAGAGCTGACACAGCAAGATGATGCAACAAAAAGAGACACAGATTCCCAGTGCCACTGACAAGAATCCAAGTGGACACAGAAGAACTCACAGTGAATGGACACAGAGAGCAGACAACTGAGGGGATGGTGGGAAGGGGAGAATAATGTAAAAAAAAAAGAAAAAAATTAAATAACTTTGTTCATAATTGCATCTGATTTGATCACTGCATATTCTGTCAAACCCATTTCAACACTTTTTTTTAGGTTTTATTTTTTTATTTATTATTAAAAAAAATTTTTTTTAAAGAAACATAGACCACAAAAAAAATGTTACGTTAAAAAATACAAGAGGTTCACATATACCCCAAACCCCACACATCCCACTCCTCCCACATCAACAACCTCCTTCATCCTTGTGTCACATTCATTACATTTGGTGAATACATTTTGGAGCACTGCTGCACCTCATGGACTGTAGTTTACACTGTAGTTTACATTCTCCCCCAGTCCATTCAGTGGGTTATGGCAGGATATATAATGTCCCACATCTGTCCCTGCAATATCATTTAGGACAACCCCAAGTCCTGAAAATGCCCCCACATCACATCTTTTCTTCCCTTTCTCTGCCTTCACCAACTACTGTGGTCACTGTCTCCACATCAGTGATACAATTTCTTCCATTGCTAGAGTCACAATAGTTCTATAGTAGAACACCAGTAAGTCCACCTCCAATTCATACTTTATTCCTCCATCCTGTGGCCCCTGGGATGGTGATGTCCAGCTAACTCTAAATCGAGACAGGGCTTAGATCCCACTTACATTTCTTTTGATGACTTGTTCTACTTCACCACTAACTGGGAAACCTCTGTTGGATCAGTCCTGAGTAATATGTCTGTCTGTCTGTCTATCCATCTGCCCATCTCTCTGTATATGCAATGAACTCAATTATTCTAAGCTAAAATTTTAGTTTTTATGTTGGCAGTTCCCCAATCCTCCAATTAGCCTATCTCTTCTTTTCTCCATAGGACATAATCACTGAGAAAGTTTCACTAACTTTTAAATCTATGTCTAAAAGCTATGTAATTTTCATTTTAAGAACTTACCTCAATCATACATCTATTACACATCATTTCAAAAAGAAGATTTGAGATTACTCACAGAAATATATGCAGTATTGTCATAGTTGCTGTTGGAAACATAAATTGGTAGAAGTCAATGGAGAAAATTTGACAATACTTACCAAAATAACAAATGCACATATTCTTCAGCCAAAAATTCAACTTCTAAGAATTTGTCCTAGGAATATACTTACACATGTGACTAGTGATATACTGACAAGTTCATTGTGGCATTGTTTGTAATTGGCATTATTTGTAATTACAAATATTGAAAACTACTTAAATTGCACAGTTGGATAACAAATAATTTCATCCAAAGTGGAATATCACTTCCATGAACCATGGAAAAGACTAAAAAACCATTTATATACTGATTTGGAATGATCTTCTACAATGATTAGGTGAATATAGAATCATATATATAACACTCGTAAAAATGGGTGGGGGAGAATAAGTAGCTAATTAGAAAAGTAGATTTTAAATACTTTTATTGAATTTTCTTTCATGTATCCCGAGAGGTATTGCATATTTCTGGAAGGGTATACAAGAACCTGTGTTGATTGATGCCAGAGAGGAGAACTGAATAGCTGCAGGATAGGGGTGAAAAGGAGACTTTTCACTGTATACACTTCTGAACCAATTGAATTTTGAACCATGTGGCTATAACGCCTCTTCAAAAGTTGATGATGAAAATAAATAAATGAAGTGCCTAAATTACCACAAATAAGGAATTTAATCAATAAAGATAAGTGTAGAAAAATAAGATATTAAGATAGAAGCAAGAGTAAAGTCAATAAACAAAGTTTCTGCTAACAGTTCTTATTATCTTTTTTTTGCCTTTATTTATTTATTTTTAATGTTACATTAAAAAAATATGAGATCCCCATATAGCCCTCACCTCCCTCACCCCCCTCCTCTCACATCAACAAACTCTTCCATCATCGTGGCACATTCATTGCATTTGGTGAATACATTTTGGAGCACTGCTGCACCACATGGATAATGGTTTACAGTGTAGTTTACACTCTCCCCCAGTCCACCCAGTGGGCCATGGCAGGACCTACAGTGTCCAGCATCTGTCCCTGCAGTACCACCCAGGACAATTCCAAGTCCTGAAAATGCCCCCACATCATATTTCTTATTCCTTCTCCCTACATCAGCAGCTACCATGGCCACTTTCTTTAGGAAAACTATGTATTTTGATATTGATAACTTATATGGTCAATAGTTTTCATAATGATAATAATAATAAAAAATGCAGGTGAGGCCTAATCATTCCTCAACTGGACCTGAGAGGCATGCATAGTTGTTCTTCCATGTGTCATTGTGTGAGATCTTGCAACAGACTATCAAAAAATCCCTAAATTCTATGTATAATAATATACTTAATAAGACTAATTCTTATACTAATATCCCTCAAAAACAGGTCAATAAGATAATGCCTAAGTACAGTTCAAATAAAGCTTATCTATGGGTGACTTAACAATGGGAAACAGATTCACAACTCTGTAAATGTCTTGATTGACCCAAGGACAAATTTAGAATATTGTTTGCTAAATGGTAGACTGACACATATTAGTGAACCATAATATCAATTTAGTGAGTCACCTGATTTTTTTTAAGAAACAAACAGAGGCTGTGATAGAATAGAATATCAGCGCTTATGGCATCTAGTAAGGGTATTTTCATAAATGTGTATGTGCATGCATGAGTGTGTGTACACGTGTGTATAAGCACACATAATGATAAATAATTTTTTCTCCTATTGTAAAGTTACACCAAAATGTTTGAAAGCTCCTGAATTTAGAAAGGAAAGAATGGACTGCATATATTTCTAAGTTTTCCTGTGTAGACATGAGTCAAGAATTTGAGGTTATAGTATGCCAATAATAATAGACATTAAATGAACATCTATTACCTTAATCAGCCCTTATGTTATGTATTTTATATACAAGATCTAATTTAATTTTTACAACAGTAAATCAGAAAACAAAGGATAAGTTAAACTCAACAACTTAACAAGGACCTCAAGCTTCATACTTTGAAGAGTCAAAACTCAAGACAAGGGTGGAGCCAAGATGGCATCAGAGTAAGGAGCTCCAGGAGACAACTCCTGAAACAAGGCAGTTGGTGGTCACCCAGAGCAACCTAAAGCACCTTTTGAAGGACCCAGGAGACCAGAGGAGTATCCTAAAACATCCTTGACAATGTGGAAGGAGAAGACTACCCATCTGCACAGAGGAATCATGAGTAAATCACTCCATGCTGCAGAGGTCGGTGCCCATGGCGTGCAAGCCTCCTTGGGAGCTATTCCGTGGTTGGAGTTGTAATTCCATCTCCCCCAATAAAAACGGAGGGAAAACATGGTGTGGCACTGACTTCAGATACTGATTAGTGGATTTGGCTGGCTGAAGTAGAATCCTAGGAACAACTAAACTTTGAGCCTGTCCAGGTCAGAGGGAAGCTGGTGGTTGCCATTCTGACTCTGCCCCAAGCACAAGAGAAGGCAGTGCTGACTGAAAATCAGTGCTTGTAAGGACAGGCTTCTTTCCACCCAGGTTGTATCGCAGGTCTAGCCTAAACCCCAGTCTCACCTCTGGCAGGGAGGAAGCTGGGGGGACCTGCACCACCTCTCTGGGAAGCTACAAGCCACGCCACAGAGGCTGGTGCCCATCCTACTCTAGGGGTGCAAGTTGCCTCAGGAGCTATTCTGTGGCTGGAGTTGGAAGTTCCATTTTCCATAAATGGTGGAGGAAGAGACAGATGTCTACTGACCTCAGCTACTGATTAGTGGACTCAGCTGGCTAAAGTATAATCTTACAGCCAGCTAGGGTCTGAGCCTGTCCAAGTGGGACAGAGTGGTAGCTGCCATCTTGACTCCACCCCCCCATTGAGGGGGAGCCAGGCTGACTGAAATCCAGTGAAATTAGGGACTGGCTTCTTTCCACCAAGATCAGATTGCAGCCCTAGCCTAGGCTCCAGCAGGGAGGTCGCTGGCAGGACCTGCACCAGGCTCTCCAGGCAAGTGCAAGTGCTTTCCACTGGCAGTGGCTGAATAGTCAGATACCTGGGACTGCATCCCTGCACCCCAAGAGAATAGGAGAGGAACTGGGAATCCTCGGCCTCTCCAGGCAATGGCATCCAGGCAATGGCAGTTTTCAGCCCACACAGATTTGTTTAGTGCCTTTGAGCCCTTCTCTACCTCTGATCTCCCACAGGATAGGAGGGGACTGGTGTTGCCTCAGCCTCTCAGGGCAACAGTTTTGGGCTACACAAATCTAACTGTTGGGCACCTGTGGCTCCACCTCCATCCCTAACAGGACAAGAGATGGACTGTGTTTGCCCAGTCTCTTTGGGTAACTGCAGGTGCTTTTGGCCCACACAGCCTGGTCTGGTGGGTGCTTGTGGACGCACCCTCACCTTCCAATAGGAAAGAAGGGGGCTGGTCTTTCCACAACCTTTTTGGGCAATAGCAGACCTTCAGCCCGCATGGACTAGACTATTGGATGCCTATGAATCCACCCCCAACCCCAATAGGATAGGAGGGTTTTGGTGTCTCCACAACCTCTCTGGACAATGGTGGGTACTTTCAGCCAACAGGGACTGAACTGTTGGGTGCCTGCGGATCCAACCCATGCCTTAAGAGGATAGAAGAGGACTGGTGTTTCCTCAACCTCTCCAGGCAACAGCAGGTATTCTTGGCCTAAAGGGATTGAATTGGTGAGCACCCATAGAACCACCCCTAACACTCAATAGGATAGGAGGGAACTGGTGCTGCCTCAGCCTCTCTGGGCAACTATGTGTACTTTCAGCCTATAGGATTGAACTGTTGAGCATTTGTGGTTCTGTTCCCACCCTATAAAGGACAGAAGGGACAGGACTCCCTAAGCCTCTCAGGGCAACTGCAGGCATATTTGGCCCACAGAGATTAAATTGTTGGGCACTCTAGGGCATCCATTCCCACTCCCAGTAGGGAGAGAATCTGGTGATACAGCAGTTTACCTGAGCAACTGTGGTAATTTTGAATTTTGGACCCACACAGCATAGATTGCTGACCAAAACTATAGCTCCATCTCTGCCTAAGGTAGGGGAGGAGGGGTTTGAAGATTCAACAGTGTCTCTGGGTAACTACAGACAGTCTTGTGCCCAAATGGGATTATTATACATGGCTACAGCTCTGTCCCTACCCCTGACAGAGGAGAAAGTGGGAGAAACGTCATCAATTCCTGGGGCAGCATGGGCAGCTTCAGCCTCCATAGCTTACAGCACCAACTACATCCTTGGCTCCTACTACACAACCAGCAAGAGAGAAAAGATAAGAAATCCCTAAACTAAAGGGAGAAACTCACCAGAATAAATCCACCTAGCAAGCCAGATGTGGAAACACCAACAAAAAATTACAATCCATACCAAAAACAGGAAGAGATGGCCCAAGTAAAGGAACAAGATAAGCCTGCAGATGACATAAAGGAGTTGAAACTACTAACCTTAGATGTTCAAAAAAATCTCCTTAATAAAATCAATGAGATGGCTAAAGAGATTAAGGATTACATTGGATAAACACAAAAAAGACTTTTAAAGCATACTTAGAAAAATAGCAGACCTTATCAGAATGAAAGGTGCAATAAATGAAATTAGAAATATACTGGAGGCATATAACAGCAGATTTGAGGAAGCAGAAGAAAGGATCGATGAGCTCAAAGACATGGCCTCTAAAAGTGAATAAACAAAAGAACAGATGAAGAAAAGAATGGAAAAAATTTAATAGGGTCTCAGGGAACTAAATGATCACAAGAGACATGTAAACATACATGTTATGGGTATCCCATAAGGAGAAGAGAAGGGAAAAGGGGCAGAAAGAATATTTGAAGAAATAATGGTGGAAAGTTTTCCAATCCTATTGAAGGACATAGATATCCATGTCCAAGAAGCACATTCCCTTCCCAATAAATCTAAATAGACCAACTCTGAGACACATACTAATCAGAATGTCAAATGCCAGAGACAAAGAGAGAACTCTGAGAACAGCAAGAGAAAAGCAATGCATAACATACAAGGGATACCCAATAAGATTAAGTGCTGATTTCTCATCAGAAACCGTGGAGGCAAGAAGGCAGTGGTATGATAAATTTAAGATACTGCAGGGGAAAAACTGCCAGCCAAGGATTTTATACCCAGCAAAATTATCTTCTAAAAATGAGGATGAAATTAGAATATTTACAGATAAACAGAAACTGAGAGAGTTTGTAACAAAAAGACCAGCTTTGCAAGAAATACTAAAAAGACTGTTACAACCTGAAAAGAAAAGACAGGAGAGAGAGAGAGAGGCCTGGAAGAGAGTAGAGAAATGACAACTGTATCGGTAACAGTAACTAAAAGTGTCAAATATAAAATGACAGACAAAATGCAAAAATCAAAATGGATGAAATAAGAACTGCCTTTACAGTAATAACATTGAATGTTAATGGATTAAACTCCCCAATCAAAAGACACAGACTGGAAGAATGGATAAGAAAATACAAGCCATCTATATGTTGTCTGCAAGAGCAAGAGACTCACCTTAGACCCAAGGATAGCAATAAATTGAAAGTAAAAGGTTGGACAAAGATATTCCATGCATGCAATAATCAAAAAAAGAGCTGGGGTAGCTATACTTATATCAGATGATACAGACTTTAAAAGCAAAACTGTTATTAGAGACAAGAAAAGACATTACATATTAATAAAAGGGATGATTCACCAGGAATAAATAACAATCATAAATATATATGCACCTAACCAGGGTGCCCCAAGACACATGAGGCAAACACTGGCAAAACTGAAGGGAGAAATAGACATCTCTACAATAATACTTGGAGACTTCAATACACCACTCTCAATATTGGATAGAACACCTGGGCAGAAGATCAATAAAGAAAGAGAGATTGAATAATATGATAAATGGACTAAACTTAATAGACATATAGAACATTGCACCCCAAAAGAGCAGGATAAACATTCTTTTCAAGTGCTCATGGATCTTTCTCCAGGATAGACCATATGTTGGGACACAAACCAGATCTCAAAAATTCAACAAAATTGGAATTATACAAAGCACTTTCTCTGATAATAATGGAGTAAAGCTGGAAATCAGCAAGCAGAAAATAAAGGGAAAATTCACATATATATGGAGATTAAACACACTCTTAAATAATCAGTGGGTCAAAGAAGAAATTTCAAGAGAAATCAATAAATTTCTCAAGATGAATGAAAATGAGAGTACAACATATCAGAACCTATGGGATGATTTGAAGGCAGTGTTGAGAGCAAAATTTATAGCCCTCAATGCTTACATTAAAAAAGAAGAAAGAGCTTAAAGCAATGACCTAACTACACAGCTGGAGGAACTAGAAAGAAAACAGCAAACTAATCCTAAAGCAAGTAGAAGGAATGAAATAACAAAGATCAGAGCAGAAATAAATAAAATTGAGAACAAAAAAAAAAAAAATAGAGAAAATTAGCAAAACCAAAAGTTGGTTCTTCAAAAAGATTAACAAAATTGACAAACCCTTAACTAGACTGACTAAGATAAAAAGAGAGAAGAGGCAAATAAGTGAACCAAAAAGTGAAAAAGGGAACCTTACTATTGACCCCACAGAAATAAGGAAGATCATAAAAGGACACTATGAACAACATTATGCTAAAAAACTAGACAATGTAGATGAAATGGAAAAATTCCTAGGAATGTACAAACTACATACACTGACACTAGAAGAAATAGAATACCTCAACAAATCAATCATAAGTAAAGAAATTGAAACAGTCATCAAACAGCTCCCCAAAATGAGAAGTCCAGGACCAGACGGTTTCACAGATAATTTCTATCAGGCATTCAAAGATTTAATACCAATCTTACTCAAGCTCTTCCAAAAATTTCAACAAGAAGGAATGCTGCTAAAAACGTTCTTTGAAGCCAATATCACCCTAATACCAAAGCCAGATAAAGATATTACAAAAAAGAAAAAAGAAAAGAAAATTACAGACCCATTTTTCTAATGAATACAGATGCAAAAATCCACAATAAAATACTTGCTAATTGAATCCAACAACACATTAAAAGAATTATCCATCATGATCAAGTGGGTTTATACCAGGCATGCAAGGCTGGTTCAACACAAGAAAATCAATCAGCATAATACACCACATTAATAAATCAAGGAAAAAATCACATGATCTTATCAATTGATGTAGAAAAGGCATTTGACAAAATACAGTATGCTTTCTTGATAAAAGTACTACAAAAAATAGGAATTGGAGAAAATTTTCTCAACATGATAAAGGCCATACATGAAAAACTCACAGCTAACATTGTACTCAATGGTGGAAAAACTAGAAGCTTTCCCTTTGAGATCAGGGCCAAGACAAGGATGCGCACTGTCACCACTGTTGTTCAATATAGTGTTAGAGGTTCTAGCTAGAGCAATCAGGCAAGAAAAAGAAAAAAAGGCATCCAAATTGCAAAGGAAGAATTAAAACATCTACTATTTGCAGATGATATGATTGTATATCTAGAAAATCCCGAAAAATCTACAACAAAGCTGCTAGAGCTAATAAATGATTTCAGTAGAGTGTCAGAATACAAGATCAATAAGCAAAACTCTGGTATTTCTATACACTAATAATGCACAATCTGAGGAGGAAGTCAGGGAAAAAATTCCATTTACAATAGCAACTAAAGAATCAAATATTTATGAATAAACTTAACCAAGGATGCTAAGCACTTGTATTCAGAAAACTATAATGCATTGCTAAAAGAAATTTTAAAATGGCCTAAATAATTGGAAGAACATTCCATGATTATGGATTGGAAGACTAAATATCATTAAGATGTCAATTCTACCCAAATTGATATACAAATTCAATGCAATCCCAATAAAAATTCCCCCAGCATTTTTTAAGCAAATAGAAAACACAATTACCAAATTTATCTGGAAGCGTAAGAGGCTCCAAATAGCCAGAAACATCTAAAAAAGGAAAAGTGAATTTGGAAGACTCCCACTTCCAGACTTTAAATCATATTACCTAGCTACAGTGGTAAAAACAGCATGGTATTGGTGTAAAGATAGACACATAAACCAATGAAACCAAACTGATGGTTCAGAAACAGATCCTCACATCTACAGCCAAGTGATTTTTGACAAGCCTGTCAAACCGTCCCAGTTGAGGCAGAACAGTTTATTCAACAAATGGTGTCAGGAGAACTGCATAGCCATAGTCAAAAGAAAGAAAGAAGACCCCTACCTCACACCTTATACAAAAATTAACTCAAAATGGATCAAAGGCCTAAATATAAAAGGAAGTACAATAAAGCTCCTGGAAGAAAATGTAGGGAAACATCTTCAAGACCTGGTGGTAAGTGGTGGATTCTTAACCTTACACCAAAAGCACAAGCAACAAAAGAAAATATGGATAAATTGGACCTCCTCAAACTTAAACATTTCTGTGATTCAAAGGACTTCATCAAGAAGGTGAAAAGGCAGCCCAGTCAATGAGAGAAAATATTTGGAAACCACTTATCTGATAAGGGTTTGATTTCCATTCTATATAAAGAGATCATACAGCTCAAAAATAAAAGAGCAAGCAATGCAATTTAAAAATGGGCAAAAGATTTAAATAGACATTTCTCCAAAGAGGAAATACAAATGGCCAAAAAGCATATGAAAAAAATGTTCCATATCACTAGCTATTAGGGAAATGCAAATCAATCCAACAATGAGATATCATCTAACACCACATAGAATGGCCATTATTAAAAAAACAGACAACAGTAAGTGCTGGAGAGGATGTGGAAAAATAGCAACACTCCTCTTTTGGTGGGAGCGTAAAATGGTGCAGCCTCTGTGGAAGACCGTTTTGAAGTTCCTCAGGAAGCTAAATATAGAACTATCATATGATCCAGCAATTCCTCTACTAGGAATATATCCAGAACTAAAAACTATGACACAAATAGACACCTGCACACCAGTGTTCATAGTGGCGTTGTTCACAGTTGCCAAAAGATGGAAACAACCCAAGTGTCCATCCACCAATGAACGGATAAACAAAATGTGGTATATATGTACTATGGAATACTATGCTGCAATAGAAGAAATGAAATTGGAACATATGTGATAACATGGATGAGACTTGAAGACATTATACTAAGCGAAGTAAGCCAGACACAAGAGGACAAATATTGCATGGTCTCACTAATATGAACTAAATACAAATAATAAACACATGGAATTAAAACCTAGAGTATAGGTTATAAGGAGATAAGAGGAGGGTTGAGAAGAACTGTGGATGCTTAATGTACATAGAAGTTTTAATTAACTTGACTGTAAAAGTGTGGAGATGAATAGAGTTGATAGTAACACATTATAGTGAGTAACAACTGGTTTATAAATGGGATTGTGACTGAAAAAGGTAGTCTGGGGAAGTAAATGTCAATAGAAAGAAAGCTAAAGAATAATCTAGGGGCTGAGTAACACAGTGAACCCAGAGATACTTGCGAATTGCAGTTAAGGGTACAAAAGCAAACGAGTCCTTCTGTGAGCTAGAGCAGCTGTGTATCATTGCACGGTGATGGGAATATGGAGAAATATGGGTAAACTATATCTGGTATGACCTATAACTGTGGTTAACAGCAATACTATAATATTCTTGCATTAATGCCAAGCTATACTGTGTTGATAATGGATGTATGGCAAAAGTGTGCCAAATGTATGCTATGGACCATGATTGGTGGTAATAGTCTGATGATATTATCTCATAATCTGTAACAAATGTTCTACCAGGGTATGGAGTTGTATGGGAAATCTGTATATCTGTATGATTGTTTTGCAAGTTCACAATATCTGTAACAAAAATACATTAAAAACATAGTATGGGTTGGGGGAAAATACACCAAATGTACGATAAGGAATATAGTTGGCAGTAAGATTTTGACAGTGCTCTTGAATAGTTTGTAACAAATGTTTCACACCAATGCAATGAGTTGGTGGAGAGGTGATGTATGAGACCCCTGTGTGATGTTATGTATGTGCGTTTTGTAAGTTCACAATCTTTACTACACACTTATTGTTTATGTGTGGTCATGTATGAATGATATACTTCAATTTAAAAAAAAAAACAAACCCTCAAGCCCAGGTAAGCAAAAGTCGGTGTGATCTGAATCACTGTGTTACATTTTTAGAGCTACCATATTCTGTGTGGTGAGTTAATGGCCAGTTTATAAGCTTTAACTGTAGCTTGCACTAGTGGTACACGCTTCTGCCAATCTTTTCTCTGCAGTTTTTCCTCTTAATCTTTCCCAGGTACAGTTCACAACACTCACTTCATGTTTGAATGACAAAAATTCTTTTTCCAAGCCTCTCATTCTTCTCTGATCTAGTCCAAGTGTAGCAACAGATAGTGTCTTTCCTCTAGAGTCATTATAATGTTGTCACTTTCTAGTAATAACATTGACTTTTCCAACTGCGTATTTTAGCAAATCACAATGGCCAGGAAAGTTTCTTAATTTCCCTGAATGCAGCTTGCTCCTCCGTAAATAAGGATAGCAGTATATCAGTTTTTTTTTGAAAAGGTCAAGAGAGATAATACTTGTAAAGCAATTAACACATTGCCTGGGAAATGATATGGATGCAGTAAATGGGAACTATTTTAGTTAATATAATAGAACACAAAATAAATTTAATAGTAATTTATTCAACAAGTATTTGTGTACCTATTTTTAGTGATTTAGCCTAATTGGATTACAAAGCCCTCTACTAATTTTTCCTTCTTCTTACCTCTTAATGGTTTTCATTTCCCCATCTAATTACTGACCTTGAAATCTGAATTTACCTTATTTGACTTTGACCTATGGCATGCCCATTTCTTCTAGCCTGCCATACTCTCTTCACTGTGGACAGTATTTTGTAGTTTTTGTTTGCTTGTTTTTTCCTACATTCACATCTACTCAGAACTTCTGACTTTCACAAAACCTCCACAGTTAATGACAACTTCTTTAATAATTAGAGCAATTTCATTGCATATGTTGGTGTATGGTTAGGCTTAGCTCTAATTACATCCTTAAAGCCGTTGTATCCTGAAAGCCATGGAAAAATTCGATGTGGTATATGGTTTCATTTGTCTAGCTCTCCCATTAGGCTTGATACTCTCAGAGAAGGGTCATGTTTACAAGTTATTTATACCTTCTATGAGCCTCTCTACAATTCTCTGAACAACAGAGCTGTCTCTCATAATTCTTAAGTCCTTTAGTATTTTTATATTTTATTTTTATTAGAGAAGTTATAGATTTAAAGGAAAGTCATGCATAAAATAGAGTTCCCATATATACTGTATTATTAACATCTTGCATTAGTGAGGTAGATTTGTTAAAATTCATTAAAGAAACATTATTATAATTGCACTGTTAACTATAGTCCATGGTTTACATTAGGTTTCCCTCTTTGTATTGTACAATGCAATGGTTATTTTTTCTTAGTTTTTATTCTAGTAACATAATATTCAACCTAAAATTTTCACATTTAACCACATTCAAATATAGGATTCAGTGCTGTTAATTATATTCACAATGTTTTTCTGCCATCACTACTATCCATTACCAAAAGTTTTCCATCAGACCAGATTGAAACTCTGTACAATTTAAACATTAGATCCCCATTCCCTGCCCCTAATCTGACCCCTGGTACCCTATATTGTAGTTTTTGGTTCTATGAGTTTGCTTATTCTAATTATTTCATATCAGTGAGATCATAAAATATTTATCTTATTGTGTCCGGTTTATTTCATTCAACATGATATCTTCAAGGTTCATCCTTGGTTCATCCATGGTTCATGTGTATCAGAATTTAATTCCTTTTTACAGTTGATTAATATTCCCTTTTATGTATATGCCACATTTATTCATTTATCGGTTGATGGACATGGGGTACATCCATTTTTTTGGCAATTGTGAGTAATGCTTCTTTTAACATATGTGTGCAAATATCTGTTTTTCATCCCTGCTTTTAGTTCTTTTGGGTACATACATAAAGGTGGGATTTCTAGGTCATATGGCAATTCTATACGTGACTTCTGAGGAACGACCAAACTGTCTTTCTCAAAGCAAGACCATTTTACATTCTTACCAGCAATGAGTGACTGTTACTATTTTTCCACATCCTCTGCAACACCTATAATATTCCATTTAAAAAATAAATAAAAGCAGTCATTCTAGTGTGTGTGAAATGGTATCTTATTGTAGTTTTGATTTGCATTTCCTTAATGGCTAATGATGTTGAGCATCTTTTCATGTACTTTTTGGTCATTTTTATTTCTTCTTGGGGGAAATGTTTATTCAAGTCTTTTATCTATTTTTAGTTTGGCTGCTTGTCTTTTTGTTGTTTTTATGTAGGATTCTTTATATAGTTTGAATATTAAACTTTTATTGGATATGTAGTTTCCAAGTTTTTTCTCCCATTGAGTAGGTTGTCTTTTTACTTTTATGGTAAAGTCTTTTGATGCTCAAAAAATTTAAATTTTGATGGAATTCCATTTATGTATTTTTTCTTTTGTAGCTTGTTTTTGGTATAATGTCTTAGAAACAAATTGCTTACTACAACGTCCTAAACATGCTTCCCTATGTTTTCTTTTAGTAGTTTTTATAGTTCTGGTTCTTGTATTTAGGTCTTTGATACATTTTGATTTGATTTTTTGATGTAGGGGCCCATATTCATCTTTTGCTTATAGAGGTCCAGTTTTCCCAGAACCATTTGTTGAAGAGGTTATCCTTTCCCTATTGAGTAGACTTAGCATGAGGGCTGATTTCTGAACTCTTAGTTCAATTCCATTAGTCTATATGTCTTCACTTGTGCCAGAACCATGCTGTTTTGATTACCATGGATTTGTTATAACTTTTAAGATAAGGAAATATGAGCCTTCCAAATTTATTCTTCTTTTTCAAGATGACTTTTGTTATTTGGGGCCCCTTACCCTTCCATACAAATTTGATGGTTGGTTTTTTCCATTTTGACAAATAAGGCTGTTGGAATTTTGACTGACACCTTAACACTTTTTAATCTTCTAATCTAAGAACACAGAAAGACTTTCCTTTTATTTAGAATTTCCTGATTTCTTTTGGGAATATTTTGTATAATTTTCTATGTACAAGTCCTTTACATCCTTGTTTAGATTTATTCCTAGATATCTGATTACTTTAGATGCCATTGTAACTGAAACTTTTTCTTCAGATGTTTCATTAATAATGTATAGAAACTACATTTTTCCTGTTAATATTGAGCCCCACCACTTTTCTGAGTTTATTAGTTCTAGAAGCTTTGCTGTGGTGTTGTGGAGTTTTTAGGTTTTTCTTTATATAGGTTCATGTCATCTGCAAATAGGGGAAGCTTCACTTTTTCCTTTCAAATTTGGGCCTGTTATTTGTTTCTCTTGCCTAATGGCACTAGTAGAATTCCAGGTAAATGCCAAATAACAGTTGGTGATAGTGACAATATACATCCTGTTGTATCTCTGATCTTAGAAGGAAAACTTTCAGTATTTCAGAACTGAGTATGATGTTAGCTGTGAGGTTTTCTTATCTGTCCTTTATCATTTGAGGAATTTTCCTTCTATTGCTGGTTTTCTAAGTGCTTTTTTACCAAGAAGGGGTGCTGGGTTTCATCAATTGAAATGATCATGTATATGTGTGTTTTCCTTTGTTTCCTTAATGTGGTGTATTACATTAATTGATTTTCTTAAGATGAACCAGCCTTGTATACCTTGGATAAATCTCATTTGATTATGGTATTTGATACCTTTGATGTGCTGTTGAATTGAGTTCTCTAGTATTTTGTTGAGAATGTTACACCTATATTTGTAAGGGATTTTGGTTGACAATTTTTTTCTTGTAGCATATGTATTTGGCTTTGGTGTGAGGGTGATATTGGTCTCATAAAATGAATTAGGATGTGTTCTCTCCTCTTCAATTTTTTGGAAGAGTTTGAGTGGGATTGGTTTTAATTCTTCTTGGAATGTTTGGCAAATTTCGCCTGTGAAGGTTTATATTCCTGCGCTTTTTTGTTGGTATATTTTGATTGCTGATCCAATCTCTTTACTAGATATTTGTTTGTTGAGATCTATTTCTTCTTGAGTTAGTGAAGGTAGTTTGTGTATTTCTAGGAATATTTCCATTTTATCTAAGTTATTTAATCTGCTAGCATGCAGTTCTGCATATATCTTTTATAATCCTTTTTTTTTCTGTGTTCAGGAGTACTATCCTCATTTTCATTTCTGATTTTAGTTGTGTGCTTTCTATATTTTTTCTTTGCCAGTCTAGCTAAGCCTCATAGAAATCATTGATCTTTTCAAAGGACAAATTTTTGTTTTGATGATGTTATTGTCTTTCGTTTTTCGTTTTTTAAATTCTCTGCACTTACTTCTGCTCTAATCTGTATTTCCTTCCCTCTTCTCACTTTGGGTTTAGTTTGCTCCTCTTATTCTAGATACTCCAATTTTGAGGTTGGCTCACTGATTTTAAATCTTACTACTTTTAAAATAGAAGCATTTAAAGCTATAAATTTTCCTTTCTGCACTGGCTTTGCTGCATCCCATAAGTTTTGGTATGTTGTGTTTTCATTTTTATTCACATCAAGATATTCCCTCATTTCCCTTGTGATTTCTTCTTTAACCCATTGGTTAAAAGTGCTTTGTTTACTTATTTATGAATTTTCCACCTCTCCCTCTGTTATTGATTTCTAGCTCCATTACATTGTGGTCAGAGAAAATACATGATATGATTTCAATATTTTTTAATTTATTACAACTTGCTTTGTGGTCTGATATATGTTCTATTCTGAAGAATGGCCCATGTGCACTAGAGAAAAAAATGTTTATTCTGCTGCTCTTGGGTGAAGTGTTCTATACACGTGTGCTAGGTCTAGCTGGGTTAGAGCAGGGGTTCTTAACCTTTTTTGTTCCATGGACTCCTTTGCCAGTCAAGTGAAAACCACTCACTGCTTACTAAGTCCAAACTATAATGTGTATTATATAATAAATATATTACACGTGCACCAAAACATCCCCACAAGAATAATGTTTTTTTTGAATTTCAATTCAAGCTCATGGACCCCTTATTAAGAACCTCTGGTTTAGAGTATCACTTAAGTCTTCTATAGTGATACCGTGGAAGTATTTGATCTTCTATCTAGAAATTCTATCCACAAAAGAAAGTGGTGTATGATAATCTACTATTAGTATAGACACAACTTTTTCTACCTTCAAATCTATCAATATTTGCTTCATATATTTTTGGGTTCTTTGTCTCTCATAACAGTTTTTTACTTAATGTTTGTCTAATATTAGTATAGCTACTCCAGCTCTCTTTTGGTTATTACTTGCATGGAATGTAATTTTTCCAATATTTCACTTTCAACTCACTTATGTCTTTGAATTTAAAGTGAATATCTTATAAACAACAGGTAGTTATTTCATCTTTTAAATCTGTTATGACCACTTATGTGTTTTGACTAGAGAATATAATCCATTTTATATTTAAAGTAACTACTGATAGTACAGTACTTTCTTCTGCCATTTTGTCTTTGCCTTAAACCTTTCTTGACTCAATTTTTCCATTAATGGCTACTTCCATATTTATTTGAATTTTTTATTGTTCCATTTTGAGTCCATTCTCATTTCTTTCTTTATATATTTTTCATTTATTTCTTTGTGGTAACCATGGCATTAAAATTTAACATTATCAGTCTATATCAGTCATATTTGGTTTGCTACCAACTTGTCATCAATAAGATAGTGGGGTGGGTATAGCTCAGTGATTGAGCATCTGCTTTGCATGTATGAGGTCCCAGATTCAATCTCCAGTACCTCCTAAAACAAACTAACAAAAAAACAAAAAACAAAATAGGATACCTATGCACTGTTCCTATAACCCTCCATCCCCCCACCTTTTTTTTTTGTTACTTATTATAAATTATATCTTTGTATGTCCAGAACAACAGATTCATCATTGCTTGCTATGCATTTTCATTTTATCACCTATATGAAATAAAGAGTGGAGTTAAATACCAAAACATACATTACAGTAGTACTGGCATTTATAATTAACCATATGGTTAACTTTACTGGAGATCTTTCCTTTTTTGCCTCTTTGATACACTGTCTGGTGTTCTTTCCTTTCAGTCCAAAGAACTCCCTTTAGCATTGTTGTAGGGCAGGTCTAGTGGTAATGAGCTCCCCCACTTTTGTTTATCTGGGAATGTCTTACACTCTATTGTTTTTTAAATAAAATGATTGCATGATATAAAATTCCTGTTTAGCGGTTGATTTTTTTCAGCACTTTAAATATTTCCTGCTACTCCCTTCTTGTCTCCATGGTTTCTGATGAGAAATCAGCACTTAATTTTAGGGGATTCCCTTGAACATAGCATCAATTTTCTCTTGCAGCTTTCAGAACACTCTCCTTGTTCTGGCATTGGGCAGTTTTATTACTATGTGTCTGAGCATGGTTCTCTTTGAGTTTATCTTGTTTGGGGCTCATTAAGCTACCTGAATGTGCATATTTATGTCTTCATTAAATTTGGGAAATTTTCTGCCATTATTTCTTTGAATATTTCTTCTGCTCCTTTCTCTCTTTCTTCTCCTTCTGGGACTCCCATAATGCACATATATTGGTTCACTTGATGGTGTCACATAGGTCTCTTAGGCTTATTTCATTCTTTTTTTTTTCCTCTTGTTCATTAGACTGAATCATTTCAATTGTCTTTGATATCACTGATTTTTTCTTCTATACCTCCAAACTATTGTTGAAACTGTCTTGGGAATTTTTCATTTCAGTTATTTTGTTCTTCAGCTCCAGGATTTCTGTTTGGTTCCTATTGAGAATCTCAAAAAAGACTCACATATTGTTCATACATTGTTTTCCTTATATCCTTTAGTTCTTTGTCTGTGTTTTCCTTTATCTACTTGATAATATTGAAGATCGTTTTTTTTAAGAAGTACTGGGGATCAAACCTGGGACCTCAAATATGGGAAGCAGGTGCTAAACCACTTGAGCTACATCTGTTCCCCTCGTTTTTTTTAACAAGTCTGTCTGGTAAGTGTAAAGTCTGGTTTTCTTTACTGATGCTTCTGGATTTTTTTCTTATTCCTTTGCATGGGCCATTGTTTTCTACTTCTTTGCCTTATGATTTTTTTGTTGCATACTGATCATTTTAATATTTTAGACTGTGCACTCTAGGATTTAATCCTTGAGCTATCTATTCCTTAAATTTGTATCCAGATAGTGGTATGACAGAGATTTTCTTAAATTCCATGAGCTAATCAAAACAAAGGAACCAAAAAGCACCTTTCATAGTCTTTGCAAATTGCTCTGGCTTGGCTGGTGGTTTCATTCAGAGCTTAGCCCTCCTACCAAGAACATCAGCCCAAGGCAAAGGGAAATTCAGGGTCCTTCTGTCTTATCTGAGCCTGCCTTGAGCTGGAGTCCTGAAGCCTGCTTTTTTTCCTGGACCCATGCTTGCTAGAGACCTTTAGGCAATCCCTGTTTATAGTAGAGTGAATGTCCCCTCTATTCCCTTTGAAATACACCACCACTCCCTCCTGGGTGCTTTCTTGAGTGATTTAATGCAGGTAGTCCTTTGCCTTAAGACACTTCAACTTAATCATTTCTTATACTGTCCCAGCTGTCTGCAAGTGGCTTCTCTGCCCTAGGAACAAACTCTGGGATGGTGAGGCCCAAGCAATTTCCCTGATTCATCTCTCAGTCTTCCACTGGAAAGATTAGCACCTACATACTTACACTCCAGTATGTACACAGGAGCCACTCTGCTCCTCTGGAACTGGGTCAGGGACCCACAATGCAAGCATAAACTGACCCCTTCGCATTGTGGGGGGTGTGAGATAGTGAGGGTGGCAGGGGTTTCTTCCTTGGCTTATGAAGCTATGTTTTCTTGATTTAGTACTTTCCCTGTTAATGCAGACCTTTAAATGTTTTTAGTAGTTTTGAGGAAGGTGACTGAGTTTAATATTCCTCTGATGCCTTTGACAAGGAGAGCTGGAACAATGGTTGCCCTCAGAGCTGACCCCCAATGATCTCAGGTAGCTGATCAAAGGTAGAAATCTGTGTTCAGACCACAATCATGATCACACCACATTCTCCCAGAGTTTGGAGAGTTAGGTCTTTGGAGAGTTAGGTCTTTATGTCCCACCCTGGTATCAGCAAGCAGTGCCAGAAGCCTGAGCTCCAGTCCCCACTGCAGTGCACCATGAGGCTGAAGGATGGAGGACGGTAGCCTCTGCAGGGAGGGTGAAAACTCACTGGTATTTATTGCAACTTACCAGCTTCTTCTCCAATGTGGGGGCACCCTTGAGTGGCATGGCACTCCTTACATGCGGCAACTCTGTGCATGGGCCAGCTCACCACATGGATCAGGAGGTCCTGGGTATCAAACCTTGGACCCTCCCATATGATAGGTGGATGCTCTATCAATAGAGCCATGTCTGCTTCCCAAAGCTGCAAGATTGATTTCTCAATATACAGTTTCTCAATGGAGCAAATACTCAAGACAGACATTAGAAATCTGCTCTTTAAAAAAAGGCATCAGCATTTGCTCTTTCACACATAATGATATTGGCTATGTATTAGTCAGTCAACAGTGTGCCAGAAATCTGTTGGCATTTATAAAGGGTATTTATTTGGGGTAGAAGCTTACAGTCATGAAGCCATAAAGAATAAATTACTTCCCTCACCAAAGTCTGCTGCTATGTGTTGGAGCAAGATGGCTGTCAGTCTCTGCTGGGGTTCAGCCTTTCTCTTCAGGTTCCATGGTCCCAGGTTCTTCTGATCTCAGTTGTAGGTTGGTTTAAGACTTGTCTCTCTCCCTGGGGCTGATTTTTTACCCTGGGCTCAGCTGCTCTCTTCTCTCACAAAATCAGCTATAGACTATTAGGCTCTCTTTCTTCCTGGGGCCTCTGCCATGTCAAGGGAACCATCTCTATTCCTCTGTGTTCTTCTCCTTTGTATTTACTTCCCAGAGTTCCAGCACCAAAACTCCAGCTCTCTCCTCTGCCATGTCAGTTTCTCTGTAAGTCCCCACCCACGTGGCCAAATCAAAGTCTTGATCATAATTTAATCAAGTGAAAGTGAAACCTCTGAATCTAATATAATCTAATATACCTAGAAGAACAGACCAGTTTACAAATATAATCCAATATCTATTTTTGGAATTCATAAATAATATCAAACTGCTACAAGCTGGATGTTCAGTTTGCTTCATATGCTCTCTATCTTTTCCATGTCCCACATTCTTTCTAAAGTTAATGTGAGTTTAGTGCATGGAAGAGTCACAGCAGTAAAGAATAAAACAAGAATCTGTACAGGAAAAAAAAACAAAAACAACCAAAGTACTTTATAAGCTATGAGGGTTAATTCTACCACCTTCTCTCAGGCATCTCTCCCATTGAGATCAGTGGGAGTTGGCTCGATTGAAGAGAGTAAAATCCAATCCAACCAGCATGTAGAAATAACTTTACCTGTAATCCCTCCACTAACACTGAATTGTAGCTACTTCTGATTTGCAAGAAGGTACATACCAACATTGCACAACAGGTGAAGGAAAGAAATGGAATACTATTTTCAATGGTTTTTCAATATGTTCTGTACTCTGGGCCATTGAGTGCCCAGGGAGGTTTGTTCCTTCTCAGCACAATATAAAATCAGAAGTAAATATGTTGGAATGCAATTTGCTAACAGCAAAATGTACTGTTAGAATTCTAGCATTAGCATTTATGGGTAGTTTATATGTAATGTCTTAGACAATTTTAGATGTTGCTTATTTGTGCACTTAAGTTCAAAAGCAATAATTGTTTTCTTTTAAAAACTAAAAAATTGAAGAGGAGCCACTTATGACATCACTAGTTTTGCATGTTTATAACAATATACATGAATATATTTTACAAGGTACTGTATCCTTACAGTGAACAAATGCTCCAGGCAGGAAAGAGTCAGTGATCATAGCTGTCTCATCTCTCCTCTAGGGGTGTCACCTCTCTGTCCGTTTCAGCCTCAGCCTCATCAGCTGCTGTGGAAGGAGAGGAAGGGAAGGGAAAGTTATCCAGCTGAGATGGCAGCTGCCACTACCTCACCTGGGCTCTGTGGCTTTCTAATCACAAGGTGGAAAATTTTCAAGGGGAAATTTACTGAAAAACTATCAAGAAAACAAAACAAAACCCCAAGTGAAGGAAAGAAGCGAAGAGAAACAGGCACATTTCCAGAGAATAACTTTTAAGTCTTAAAAGTTTTCTACAGATGGCATTGACCTGAAAACCTGGTCAAGCTTCATTGGCACTAAAGCCTTTTTCTGAACAACCTATATAAATATTAGCTCTATGTCAATTTGTCTTGGTCTCTCTTGTTGTACTGGAATGATTCTCAGGACTTCTTAATTTTGTGTTTGTTTTCCTTCAGTGAGGACTTTAATATTCTCCATTAACTCTGAAAATTAATGCTATACTTCCACTGTTTCCACCTCTATTTCCATATCCACCAGCAGCTCCTGTGGGCCATTTCTGGTCCTACCTCACCAGAAAGAGTAGGGAACAACCCACTCAGACCCACAGTGCTTTGCCTTAGTCTTCAGAAAATATGGATTTGTCTATCGTTCTGGCCTTCATTTTGCTGTGCAGTTTCAACGTGTCTAAAATTCCTGGTTTGCTTTTGACCCATTTAGGACTTCCTGTCCAATTCGTAATCCAATAGATAAACTAACTTTAACCCATAGCTTAAGTTTAATTTCCACACCTGAACCTGTTAGCAGATCCCTGATGTTGTTGACAAGAGTCACATTCCCAGAAACTCTAGTAAAAATGTGTTTCCTCTTATATCAGATCTTATACAGACTATAGGACCATCATCAAGGTCTTTATTTTTTCCTGAGAAATGCTTCCATCTGTGACCACTTCTGCAGGTTCTTTCAGGTGATTCATGTAGGCATTTAGGCATCTTCACTGGATTTGACTCACCATAATTCTATTACCATCATTTTATAAAAACACACACTAAAGAGTATTATTAACTATTGTACTTTTTCTTTTGGTGAAAAAGATTCAGAAAGTGGAAAACTCAATTGTGAAATGTGGAAGAGTTTAAAAGGCAATTCATTACAAATATGGGGGAAAATTAGCACTTAGGATGAACTCTTACTTTAGTGTTATCTCTATTGACCTACATCCTAGAGAGAGTACATGAACTCTTTTTTTTTAATTATTTAAAAGATTTATTTATTTATTTATTTTACTTCCCTCTTCCCCTTCCCGACCCCCTGCCCTGCTGTTTTTGCTGTCTGTATCCATTTGCTGTGTGATCTTCTGTATCTATTTCTCCTTTTGTTCTTCGATTCTCATTTTTCTCTTCTAGGGTTCACCAGGATTTGATCCTGGGGACCTCTGATGTGGAGATAGGTTCCCTGTTAGCTGTGCCACCTCGGTTCCTGGTGTCTGCTATGCTTCATCTTGACTGTCCCTTTTGTCTTTCTTTTATTGTATCATCATCTTGCTGTGTGACTCACTTGCATGGGCACTGGCTTACCATGCATGCACTCTCACTGTGTGGGCTTTCGCCTTGCCATGTGGGCACTGGCTCACTGTGCAGGCATACTTTCTCTTCTCTTCTTCTTTTTCACCTGGAGGCCCCAGGGATCAAACCCGGGTTCTCCCATATGGTGGGAGGAAGCCCTATCCCTTGAGCCACCTCTGCTTCCCTGAACTCTTGATGTATAAGATTGAATTCACAACTCACTGCTTTACTTCCAGAAAGACATTTACCCTTAACTTCTTTATTTTTGTGCAACATAATAAGTACAATGGGGCTTGAAGATCTGGGATAGTATTTGTCAATTCCATTTTTTATAATTTATATACAACCATTCACAGATCCTATAGATTATTTATCTGAAATGCTTCCTTATAAATCCTTTTAATTTCAGTCCAGTTTCCCCCATTTTGGTTCGGCTCTCCTTTATGCCTCCTAGACATTTTCCCTGGCCTCACTATATTCTCTTTTATTTCTTTTACTGCACCCTCAGTTTTAATTTTTATAAATGATGATTTTATACCTTATTCCTTTACCTATCCCCATTTCCAAAGGACTATTTCCAAATTACTTCAACTTAAATTTACTGTCTTTGTCTTTATTTTGTTTCTCAATATAAAAGTAATACAAATTATAGCATTTGTGACCTTGCACAACCTGAACCAAAATACTATTCCAATTTCATCTCCCAAGTTTCTTTCCTTAGACACCTATTATATTTGTTTATTTTAAAGAAGCTTTAGATTACATAAGTGTTATATGAAAAATATAGGAGATTCTCATATGCCCCACTCCCTCCCCTTCTCATACTTTCCCACATTAACAACATCCTTCATTAGTGTGGTATATTTGTTATAATTGATGAACACATTTTGGATCACTGTCACTAAGTATGGATTATAGTTTACATTGTATTTTACACTTTCTCCTGCACATTTTTGTAAGTCATGACAAGATATATAATGGCCTGTATCCATCATTGCAACATCAGGCATGACAATTCCAGTGCCTCAGACACCTTTTATATTTCCCTCCATACTCACTGTTCCTCATCCACCAGCTACAAGAGAATATTTGGAGAACTTTTTCTAAGTACAGATTCCAAGGCTGCACAGGATGATGAGAAAGTTCCTCACCTTGACCTGACTTCCTTTAATCCAGACTTTCCTGAATTACCCTGTAAAACTAATTCCCTGGGTAAGTAGTGGCAGTGGTGTTGGTGGTCAGGAACATTGTCTCTGGAGTCTGTCTTTTCAACTTTCATTTCCTCACTTAAGAGCCACTACCCTTGGTCAAGGTACCTAACTTTTAAGCCTCACTTTCCATGTTACTATAAAAGTGATATTAAGGGTCTGGCTCATCAGGTTGCTGTGCAGATAAAATTAAGGAAAAACACTTAACACTGCATGACTTGAAGTAAGAATTAAATAGATGTTAACTATTTTTTATTATCTAAAATAGACCATTTTAGGTAGTAAAATAGATATTTATTTAATATGAATCATGCCTTTGCATATTCTGTAGAGTGATGGCTGAAATCATTATATGATATGTTAATATCTCAAGAATAAGGAAGGACCTCCTTAAAGTTTCATAAAAATAATGTTTCCATCACTAGAAAATCTAGTAGGTTATGAAAAATTAAATAGATTATGAAAAATATAGTAGGCTACATTCTCTCAGATGATAAGGATTATATAACTCACATTTTTTCCTTTAATCTTTGGTTAATGATTATTCACAATACCCATAATACTCTCATTGACTGGGGGAAGTTGATAAACTTTACTTCTCATTCACCTGTAGGGAATTATGATTTTTATCATTTTTAATGTAACTGTCTTCATTGGTTTCAAATTTTTAATTTTTTTCAAAATAGGCTATTTTCAAAACTAGCTGTTGAGGTGACTCTCCTCAGCTTGTCAGAAGTCTTCCATTTAAAACATATTTTAAGTTTATTTTTGAAAAGATAATACATTCATGGAGTTAGAGAAAATGTAAAGGTTGTATGATAAAATATCTTCCTACTACTGCTGTTCCCATCTGCCTAGTTCCCACTACTCAATCACAAATAACCACTTTTATTAGTTTGTATTTGTAGAAATTATTTCAAATGTGCTTGATGCATATAAAAGAAAACATGAATACATATATTTTGATAGAATTCACATAAAAAGTAGAATATTCTGCACAATGATTTGCATCTTGTTTTTTTATTTAAAAGAATTTCTAGTTATTTTCCCATATTAGTGTATGCAAAGCTACTGCATTGATTTTTACAGCTGCACATTATTTCACTGTATGGATGTCCTTAATTTATTTAAGCAGTCCCTTAATGAAAGTCAATTAGGTTTTTCCAATCTTGTGCCGCTATTATAAACAATGATGCAGTGAATAACCTCATGCATACATCTTTCTACATATACACATATGTTTATCAAATAAATCCTCTTAATTAAGATTGCTAAGGTAAGGAGAACATTCATTGGGATTTTGATAGATACTGTTATATAGTCCTTTATGGAAGAGCACATAAAATCATATCAGAGTACCTATTTCCACAGTCTTACCAAGATAGAATTATCAAACTATCAAACATTTTGTATGTTGTCACTTTGAGAGGTTGAAAAAAAAGTGAGCTTTGGTACCTCTCTATGTTTAAATGTGATTTGTATATCCTTTTTCATTAACGGTCTGAATATGTGAACTTTGCTCATTTTCTTCTTGGATTGTATTTTTCTTATCAATACCTTTCAAGTCCTTTACTTATAAGAGAAATTAGCTTTTCTGATGCAAGGTTTTTTTCCCCAGTAGTCTTTGTCTTTTGAGAAGTTTTTACTTTAAAAAGTTGAGGAAGTTTGTTGGGATTGGCTACTATATGCTTAGGAATTGTTAGAATGAGTTTAGCTAAAGGCAGCATATTTTCTAGTAGCAGGTTTTTATCTAAGTTGTGTGAAGCCTCAGGGCTCCAAAGGCATTTCTAGGGGTTTCTTGAAATACAGTTTGATCGTGGTCAAAATGTTAAAAATGAATATGTTCTATCTCCATCAGGCCATGCCACAAAACTTTATCTAGTAGTAGAATTTCAAGATATGAAGGACTGTAGAAATTTTTACAAGCTTAAAAATTACCAATTTAGTGAATAAATCTCTGAATTTTGGAAAAAAGTAATTTAGATTTGTTTCCTTCCCAATCTTTACTCCTGTGTCTGATTATTCCTTGAGACTAGTAATTTTCTTTCTTTTTCAAAAACATGTTAGCTTCTCACTCCCTCACCCCTCCTACCTCTACTCCCCACCCCACTGAAGGCAGCTTTTTTAAAATTGCCTTTTTTTTAAAGATACATAGATCACAAAAATGTTACATTAATAAATATAAGAGGTTCCCATATACCACATCCCAATTCTCCCTACTCCTTCCACAACTTTCATCATTGTGGCACATTCATTCCATTTGGTGAATACATTTTGAAGCACTGCCACACCTCATGGATTATAGTTTACATTGTAGTTTATACTCTCCCCCAGTCCATTTAGTGGGTTATGGCAGGATATATAATGTTCAGCATCTGCCCCTGCATTATCATTTAGGACAACTCCAAGTCCCGAAAATGCCCCCAAGTCACATCTCTTCTTCCCTCTGCCTGCCTTAGCAACTACAATAGCCACTGTCTCCACATCAATGATACAATTTCTTCCATTGGTAGAGTCAAAATAATTCTTTAGTAGAATACCAGTAAATCCACTCTAATCCATATTTTATTCCTCCATCCTGTGGACCCTGTGATGGTGATGTCCACTCCACCTCTAAATCAAGAGGAGGCTTAGATTCCACATGGCTATTAGATGCAATTCTCCTACTTGCAGTTGTAGGCACTCTCAGTTCCCTGGTTTTGTGGTGGACCATCTTCACCTCCCTGTAAACTGACCTGGGTAAGTCTAATGAATGAGAGAGTAGGTGTTGCTACTCTGTTGAGGCTCAGGGTCCAGCTAGCACATGGACAGTCCAGAGATTCAAGTATCCTGAGTATACAGCAACCCCAGTGCCAACCACAGGTTCAGTAAAAGTGATAGAAGAGGCATGTATAAAAAGGTCTCATCTGAGTCCAACTCCATCACACTCAAGAGAACAAATTCCAAAGTAGGACCCACTGACAAGGCACTGAACTCCAAAGCCATCTGCCATGACTGTAAAACGTGTGTGTCTCTGTAGCCCTCAGGAGCACCAGTAGCTGGGGTTGTATCTACTTTGGCTATCTCTGGGTTCCTGCTGAGATGTGCATAAGTGCAACCACTCTGATGACCTCCCAACTCATTTTGAAGTCTCTTAGTCATATAAACTCATTTGTCTTTACCATTTCCCCCTTTTATTCACATCAGCTGGTGATTGGTAGTAAACCCTCGGTACCAGGGAGGCTCATCCCTGGGAATCGTGTCTGATGCTGGGGGGAAGGTAATGCATTTACCTGCTGAGGTCTGCGTAGAAAGTGGCCATATCTGAGCAATGTGGAGGCTCTTAGGAGGTAACTCTTAGGCACCATGCAGCTCTAGGCTTAGTTGAAATTCCAACACATGGGCTCATAGCATAGTCATCAGTATCAAGGGCTCATCATTGGACCATCATTCTTCACTGGGCTTTGCCCTTGCACGTAGGGGGTTCTTGCTGTTCTATTGGGTAATGTGACAGAACTCCCCTGGCTAGGAACTCAAGCACTCCTTCAGTTGTTGTTTGTAACTCTACCTACTATGAAAATTCCCAATGAAAATCTGAACATTTTTTTTTCAAGATTTATTTTATTTATTTCTCTCCCCTTCCTTCCCCACCCCCCCAACCCGTTGTCTGTTCCCTGTACCTATTTGCTATGTGTTCTTCTTTGTCTGCTTCTGTTGTTGTCAGCAGCACAGGAATCTGTGTTTCTTTTTGTTGCGTCATCTTGTTGTGTCAGCTCTCCGTGTGTGCGGCACCATTCCTGGGCAGGCTACACTTTCTTTCACACTGGGTGGCTCTCCTTACAGGGTGCACTCCTTTCATGTGGGGCTCCCCTATGCGGGGACACCCCTGCGTGGCAGGGCACTCCTTGCACGCATCAGCACTGCACGGGGGCCAGCTCCACATGGGTCAAGGAGGCCCCGGGGTTTGAACTGCAGACCTCCCATGTGGTAGCTAGACGCCCTAACCACTGGGCCAAGTCCGCTTCCTCCAAAAAATTTTATATACCCTTTATACATGCCCTGGATCATGTGTCTCCAATCATGTGTCCCCCATCAATAACATCCCACAACAGTGTTTCTCCCCTGCCATAGTTGAACCCCTCTGTGATCCAAAACTTCTTAAAAAATGGACACAACCAATCCAATGTCCACATAGAAGAGGTGGCATTGGATTGGGAAAAGTGGACATGGTGGACGATGGGTATGGGGAAAGGCAGGAAGAGATGAGAGGTGGAGGCGTCTTTGGGACATGGAGCTGCCCTGGATGGTGCCTCAGAGGTAATCACCGGACATTGTAAATCCTCACAGGGCCCACTGGATGGAATGGAGGAGAGTATGGGCCATGATGTGGACCATTGTCTATGAGGTGCAGAGGTGCCCAAAGATGTACTTACCAAATCCAATGGATGTGTCATGATGATGGGAACGAGTGTTGTTGGGGGGGAGGAGAGGGGGGGTGGGGGGGTGGGGTTGAATGGGACCTCACATATATATATATTTTTAATGTAATATTATTACAAAGTCAATAAAAAAAAATGGAGCCTAATATATTGCCAAATTCAATTATTAGGAAAATGAAATAGTAGTGATAGGTTTAAAGATTAGAAATAGAATACATGCTAATTTAGAAAAACTAAAATAAAGTAAAAAATAAACTGGGGTATTAAAAAATGAAAAATATCATAAAACTTTTTGACATTTTGCCTGAAAGATAGCTTAGGAGTCCTAAAGTGAAGCTGTTATGGTTGAAAGTGGGATGCCATAGGGGATGGTAGACCCCAGTCCCACTCTTTCTTCCTTATCCATGCTCTTTCTCTTCATCTCATATCTCTCTACCTACTCTTAGGAGTAGGTAGGACTCCACAGATGCAATTTAGATGTCAAGGCTGTAGTCTACTTCCTGACCCTAAGAACAACGTACTATCAACTCTTTCATAAAATGTTTAGGACTTTTTCTTGCTTTTGTATTCCCAAACCCATCTTACCCTTCTTAATAGAAATTCTTATGTATAACCTAAATCATATATTTTTTAACATAATTATCTTCTTTATCTATTTTTTATTAGAAATGGAAATAATATCTCTTTAGTAATCAGAGTCATAAAACTTAGAGAGTATTGGTGGTGGGAAAAATCTTAAGGTCAGCATAAAACTCCCACCAAAGGAGGATTCACTTCTTCAATATCTCTAATCCAGTTTCATGGTCTAATCATACAGAGTTAACTGCCTCGCAATCAACTGCTTCCATTTTGCTTGAGATCTTACTGTTGGAAATTTTCTTCTCGTATTGAACCTTCCTGTGCCTTCCATGCACTGACCCAATCTTGGCCCTCTAGAGCTACACAGAATGAGATTCACTTTTCTTCAACAAGGGCAAATATTTCCAGAAAATTATTTTATTCTCTTCTCTCTTTATTCTCCAATTTTCTTCTCTCTCAGGCAGACTTACTTTTGTGTGTTCCTTCTACCAGATTTCAAATTGGGTAGACCCCCTCACAATCCTGATTACTTAAAAAGCAGCCAAAAGAACACAACACTGTATGTGGGGACTGGCCAGAGCAGAGACATGGGACTGTGTAACACACATGATCTGGGTAATACTTTTCTGCTCTTTTCGTCTTTTGCCCTTTGTAAGCCTTTGATTTCCCTTGAAATCTGAAGCATACAAATTTGTCAAGGAGCAGTGCACAAAGTTTAATCCATATAAATTTAGTACTTCCCCAGGCTTTGCAGCTAGAAAAGTAGCTTGTGATCGTTTAGTCCAACTGGTTCATTTAAAAGATGAGGAAGAGTTTAACAGATGTATAGGGTTGGGAGCTTTTTGGAAAGTTCATGTCTTCTTTAAGGACTGTCCAAAAGAGAGCATTCAGAAAGCCTGGCAGGTTTAGCAGTATTTTTAATAGCCCACTCCCTCTAGTTCCAGGTGTGGTAGGCAGAATAAGAATCTGCCAAAGATGTCAGCATCCTAATCCCTGGAATCAACTAGTTACACGGCAAAAGGGACTTTGCAGCTGTGATTAACGTTAAAGACCTTGATAAGGGTGGTAACCTAGGTTGCATGAGCCCAGTCCAATCATGAGTCCCCCGAATTGGAGAACCATTCCTGTCTTCAGTCAAAGTGCCATGTGGTGACGATAGAAGAAGGATCAGAGATAAGCGACACTGCTGGTTTTGAAGATGCAGGAAGTAAGCTGTGAGCCAAGGCATGCACACAGCCTTTAGAAATTAGAAAAGTCTGAGGAAATGAATTCTCCCTTAGAGTTTCCAGAAAGGAACTCAGCCCAGCCAACTCCTTGATTTTAACCCTGTGAGACCTGTGGCAGACTTCTGACCTACAGAACTGTAATTTGTGTTGCTTTAAACCACTAAGTTTGTAGAAATTCAGTAAAGCAGCCATAGAAAACTAATACACCAGACATGCCCAAATACTAAATGAAATGCACTCACAGCTTTTTTAAACCCTAAGCATTAAAAACACACAGTATGTGCAGAGTATTATGGAGCCAAATTTGCCTTGTTTGGTAGCCATATCCTTGTAGTGAGCTAAGCCCTTTTAGAAATTGCATTAATAACTCAGAGTGCCATTTAATCATTATTGTTTCAGTGTGTTAGCTATTATTCTGCTAACGATGGCCTAAATCTCCTAAGTCACTCCCAGGGAATTATTCCTATACTGGGAAAAGTTTCAATTTACATTAATCTTTCATATTAATCAATTTTAGAGAACATGTTTTGGAGTCTTCTCTGGTTTACACCTGGGTTCAGATGGCACTCACTTCCATACTACAGGCCAACTTATAATATTTTGGTATGTTTCTGAACCAAGTTAGAGTTCCATTAATTTAACAAATGCTTGGAGATAGCATAATTTTCCCAGAGAAGTTGAGAGCTACAAATACTTCTTTGGGGCCTTTTTCCAAATATGTGATCTCACAAATGCACCAACACCTGGGTATCCCCACTGGGCTTGCAGCAGAGAGGTGGTTATATTTCATGTTTGAGCTGCCTTTCAGAGAAAAATAATCCTTACCAGTTATTGAGAAATTATTTTTTGCTAGATATGGGATAGTTTTTGGACATATATCTTCATATCTAATCATCAGAACAAGGAATATATTATGGAGCTCCAATTCACAGATGAGGAAACTGAGATTCAGTGAGAATAAGTCAGTCCAGTGTACACAATTTATAACTGATGAAATGAGATTCATACCCTAGACAGTCTTACCACAAAGCCCATACTCATTCTATTTTTACATTTTGCCCCTTGTACACATCTTACCTGTTGGGAATATTTTAGGGCTATTCATTTCCCTCTTCTACAATCTCCGGCATATTGTGGGAACTCAGAAAATATACTGAATGGATAAATGAATGAAAGCATTCTTAAAGCATAGAGAGAGTAATGAAGAAAAACTTGTGCTTAGTTTTTAAAACAGAAACTGGGAAAGTTGGAATATAAAAGAAGTCATTATGAAGATGTAATTAACCTCAAAGAAAATTATAAAGCAAAATCAACAAAATTTTTTTAAATACATGAAACCTTTTGTTATATTTGGATGGAGTTTACCCTCTCTCCTCGAATCCTATACCCCCCCCCCCCCCCCACACACACACACATACCATAATGTATGATTAGAGGATTTGTTTCAAAACACAGCACATGCCTGGGAAGGATGGCTACTTCCTTGCCCCCACCATAATATGTAAATAAGAAGGTTCCTGAGTCAGATGGAGAGAAGATCTATGTTGCAGAGAAGACTTGGCATTCACTTTGGAGTAGTCCTTGACACAGTGTTGAAACTTCAAGGTTCTATAAATTTTGAGTGACTCTGAACTTTGAAAATGTTAAAGAAAATTCACTGGATTGAACCCTCCATACATCTGTGATTTCAAATCATTTTTTCTCTGTTTGCTTGTTTTCCTTTTAGCAATAGAAAATTATTTTATGCCAAGTTTAATCAGAAGCCAGTATATGAAACAGATAAAAGATGAGGGGCTACTTTGGATGAAGTAAGGATGAAGGACCCAAAGCCACACCTGCTCAAATCCCACCCCTGACTGCACTGGTTATCCCAATTGAAATCACAGGGCCCTAGAAATCCCACTGTGAAAACCACTATATTAATAATTATATCCTTTTGCAGAGTTCTTCAAACTATAGTGAATAGTTGGAGAATATTGTGTAGGATTTGTTGTAACAGTGCATTTACCATTTGAGTCTATAAATGTATGTATATTTAATCAAAAGGAATTCTTGATATTTCTGACCTTGTTAATTTTATGAGGGGAAACGGACTTGGTCCAGTGGTTAGGGCGTCCGTCTACCACATGGGAGGTCCGCGGTTCAAACCCCGGGCCTCCTTGACCCGTGTGGAGCTGGCCCATGCGCAGTGCTGATGTGCGCAAGGAGTGCCCTGCCACGCAGGGGTGTCCCCGCGTAGGGGAGCCCCACGCGCAAGGAGTGGGAGAGCCGCCCAGCGCGAAAGAAAGTGCAGCCTGCCCAGGAATGGCGCCGCACACACTTCCCTTGCCGATGATGATGATGACGGCAACAGAAGCGGACAAAGAAACAAGATGCACCAAACAGACACAGAGAAAAGACAACCGGGGGGGTGGTGGTGATTAAATAAATAATTAAATCTTTGAAAAAAGAAATTTTATGAAAATACATACTTTTTATTTCCTGAGGATCCATGGGATCAAAGTGGAGAGAACTATTCTCACATAGCTGCAATGTGGCAAACATGGAGATTTTTTAGGGTGTTGGTCATATCTCACATGTACTGTGATTGGGGGGTGAGCACATAGCAGAAGGAATCCTATCATTTTGTCTTGTACAAAGGGAGTGAGATGTATAAATTCATTGAATTGATGGTTGAAGTTAGACTCAGAATTCTATGGTGAAAAGCATCAAGGATCAAGTTCAACCATGAATAAATGTTTTTATAAGAAAATTATAATTGTCAGGGTTTTCCAAGTGATGGGTTTTAAGGCAGATGTTTGCCATTTTGTGTGGATTTCTCTAAATACTAGACATCTGAGTCATCCTCTAGCTAATTGCAACTACTAAGTATTGAGCAATTACTAGATATCAAAGAATCATGCAATGGCTTCTTAGGCATTATATCACTTAATAGTCATGATGACCTGTTATAATTACCATTACTACTTTATAGAATGGAAAACTGAAGCTCAAATTAACTTGTAAATGTTGAGGCTGGGATTTGAGGTCAGTTCTCTTGGTTCTGTAACCCTATATTCTACAGCCTCATTGCCTAAAGTCAATGCATAATTTGTGAAATAAAATATTCACAGTATTTTACTTTTATTTGAGCCATGCTTTTATGCAAACAACAGTGAAATGCAGTCAGCATAAAGAGTACTTCTAGTGCTTTATCACAATGATAACTTACTCTAGATTATTGTGATCATGTGGAAAGACCTACATCTTGATAAGCCAATTATTTGTTTCTCCTCTCTCTAACATCACATGCTTTTTTACTAAAACCCAGAACTTTTTCCATTGTTTTTTTTAAATAAATCTATTTTATTGATACATATTAATAAAGCATAAATCCACCGAAAATGTATAATCAATGGTTTGGTGTAATCACATATTTGTGCATTTATCACTTCAATCATTCTTCCACTGAGTTTTAATGCAAATTCTCATACAGTTCTTTATGGAACTCAGTATCAGACTGCTTGACAAAAGATATGGTGTCCATTATTTTGAAAATCCAGCTATCTCACTAGGGTCTACTTCCATTTAATCCCTTCACAGGCAAGAAATCTGTGACATGTTTTCGCCAGTTTCCCTGCTGTTTCCATGGATGATAAAATTGCCCCCAAATTGCACTGAAACCCAGAAAAGCCCTTCATCAATGTGGCAGAATGATTGCTATGGCCCTGGAGTACACCTTCGGGAGGCTGAGGGGAAGATGACTGTGCATGCAGAAGAGAAATGGCACCGCACTAGAGAGGTCCCTAAAGTGGCAGCTGCTGGTTTTGCTGTTTGATGCCTGTGTGGAAGGGCAGGGGCACATTATTTAAACAAGTGGACTCAGGTGAGCAGTACATTCCCACAACCTTACACAGTTGTGGATGGAAAATGTGCTCACTGGAGCCAAACAAAACTCGATACTACTTTTTAGATTCCATGTTGATACTTACGCCCTAAAATTTGGGTAAAGTGTATCTAGCTAATCAAATAATTAGAAGGGTGCCTTTCATGTTATTTAAAATGATCACACTTGCAAAGGAAAGAGAAACTGTGTAAGTACACAAGATGAGCATGGCCTCATTATTTTTTCTTCCTCTCCACCTCTGCAAGAGTCACCAAGAGTTCTCTCCTCTTCCTTCACATCCTGAAGAGTATGTGGGCGTCAGGCAATCTGTTGTGGTGCCTGAGGATTATGAAGCTGCATCTGATAGGGCAAGATGATTGGTGGAAGGAGGCCAGGATCTAAAATGTGGTGGGAGCATCTCACAGTGTTTGAAGTCTGGAGTTTTTTATTGTCTTTTTCAAAAATAATAAAAGACTTCATCTCTGCAGGCGTATTGAGCAGTCTTCACATAAAATTTAAGTATTTTCGGTACTTCCCTGAATCGGCCTTACCTGGCTTTGGTTAGCATAAACACTGCCTGCAGTGATTATAAGCTCCCTGGCTCCCTTACTTTTCATTCATGGGAGGCTGAAGAGGCAGGTTAGAAAGTGTTTCTTTAAAGACCTGCCATAATAACAAAAAGCACCTAAAATGTAATGACGTTCTTCACACAGAGCTGTAACCCTGAAATGGATGGCCTGCTGTCATCTTTTTTTTTCCTGTTTATTTTTTATTTTTCAGGCTTCAAAATTGTTTCAACTTATGAAAATAAGTCTACAATCTGTCCCTAACAGTGTCTAATAAACAAATTTCTCTTGTACCACCTCAACTCCCAACAAACAAATTTCTTAAGACTCTGGAATCATAGGGAATAAAATCGTATTCACAAATATTTTTTAAGGATGAAAATAAAGTAGAAAACAAAGGGGAGAAAAATGCTTAGAAAAGGAATGAATGTTTTGCTTCTTTAGAAAAATCACTTTAGCAGTGATTAGGGAATAAATTACCAGAATAAAGTGAATGGCAAGCAAGAGGCACTTACCTAGTTTAAGAATAATAAAAAGTAAACAAACAATACCTACATATTGTGGAAGTACCTGTCAAGGCATATCCTTTTTAGAGAAAGAGGCCTCATTTAAAATAGAGGTTTGCAAGTAACTTCGAAATTCTTCACAAAAACAATTCTCTAATGTTTAGATATGGACATTGATTGGGAGTTTGTATAGAAAGCTGCTGTGTTTAAGTAATCTTAGATTGTGAAAAGACATGTCAAAATTAACAAGACAAGAGGTCGCTTGCTCTTCTCTACCAGAATATATATTTATATAATATCATTGGGAAAGAAAAGGAAATTGATGGGAGATTGAGTTTTTTCCACTTTCTTTAAATTTAATTGTTCAAGCAGAGGAAGACAACTCTAGTAAGAGATGGTGAAGAAAGTAAGAGAATAGTTTTTCTTTAATGCAGACAGACATACATACAGTGGTGAATTAATGGGAAGGGCCTGTGTTTTAATTATTGAATTTAATAAGCATTTACTTCCATTTATAATTATTTAAGATCATTGTTATGATCTTTCCAAGTTTCTTCATCTCTCAGATTTGGAGGTCTTGATTTTGAAGGAAGAGAGGAATAATGGCAAGTTAGTAAGTTAGTCTCTCCACAGAGATTTGAAAGTCTAGGTTGCCTGCATCTTAAGAACATTAAGGGGCAGCTTTTTTCTTTGTTTTTTGTTTGTTTGTTTTTGTTTTGTTTTGTTTTGTTTTGTTTTTACACACACACAAAAAATAGACCCTGGCAGAGGCCATTAGTGAGTGGAATGTGGGACTTCTCTCCATGGAGTTCTCCACCAATAGGAGCAAGAAGCACATTGCTCAGACACCTGATACTGTCACCTCCCTGCTGATTGGAAAACCATCCATTGTGCTTTCATCTGTTGGTCAAGCTTTGTCTTCAGGTTGAATTTCCTATAGACCTTTTGCCCAGCATTCCAACTGAAGATCTGAGTGAGATTTTCAAGGTTTGACTCGTTACAGCCAACTTTGAAGTGAAAATATTTCTAGACCATCCTATGTACTTTAGCATTTCTTTTTCTTCAAGTAAAAAGGGAGAGTGAATTTTTGGATCACTAATATTTACCTGTTAATATTGGATTTCTTTGCTGAGGAGGGCTGGGAAAGGCTGGCTTTCTGAAAGGTTTTCAGACAGAGATTGGATGGATGTATTCTGCTACAGTGTACCCCCTCTAGCACTTGGCTTTTAATTTTTACATCTGAATTATGAAATGCCACCTCTACCAGCTACTGCCAAGAGCTGGGAACATTAATATTGATGTCCAGAAGGGTTGGGAGTACAGCTGCTGGATGATTTAAAGATGAGAATTATCAGGGATAATATAAGAGTAAATAAATCCACACTCCAATTTGTTTACCTTTTCACCCCAAATTTTTAAAGAGTTTTTTTTAAGAAAAAGAGAATTCAATTTATTACCTAAGCCTGCTATGTCTGGCATGGAGATATTTCCCTCGTCTATTCCAATCCACAGTCACCTCTTATAATAAATATATATGATTGCAATGGGATGAATGAGTGAGGGGTGTGTTGCAGCTTCTAATGATATAAATAGGAAAGAAAAATGGGAAGAAGAGGGGGAAGGGAAAGGGCAGTTTGATCAAGATCTTAGTCCCCTTGCAGTTTTATACTTGGTTATAACTGCACCATTGTACAAAGGCAAACTGTTGCTTGTGATGTTTGGGAACCATCTGCTAAGCCTACAGCAAATTTCACATTAAAACCCAATTTCAGTTGTGGCCTAAAAATGAGGGGAAATGTTATGGTTCTGAATGAATTCCATTTCGAATGTCTTATCCCACCCTCAGCATGGCAAAGCAAAGATTACAAGGCAGAGACCTAAATGAAGCAAAAGCCACAGGAGGCAAATACAAGATGGTTAGTCCCCCTCACCCACCCCAAAATTTGCACAGCTGTGCTCACAAACCAGACTCCAGGCCTTATATGACAAATAGTCAAAAGTCTGCTAGACCAGCCCCTGCTCAGTGCAGTTGAGTTTTACTTCATTTTCATTTTCAAACATGACTCCAACTCACATAGTTCAATTTTCCATCAGGAACAAAGGTTAGGTATCCTCCTGTAGATAGGGGAAATCCAGGGATAGTGTTTCTTCAAAAAAAACAAAAACAAAAACAAGAAAGGAAGGCCCAGATAGACTCGGTACCTGTTTTAGTCTGCTAAAAGCTGCTGGGATAAATATACCAGATATGGGTTGGCTTTTACAATGGGATTTATTAGGTCAAAAGCTTATAGTTCTAAGGCTGTGAAAGTGTCCAAATCAAGGCATCATCGAAAGTGTCCAAATCAAGTCATCATCAGGAGATCCTTTCTCCCTGAGCTGCAGCTATGGGCAAACAGGCACACGGTGGTGTTTGTTCTTTCTCCCCTCTCCTCCCAGCCTCGTTGCTTTCAGCTTCTGGCTGAACTAGCTCCTTCTGAGCTTCTGAGTTCCATTGATTGCAGCTTCTCTCTCCTGGGGCCTTCTCATTCATCTTCTGGGTTCCTCTCTGTCCCTGCAGCTTTTTTCTGTGTCTGTAGCTTTTAGACTTCTGTTTATAAAGGACTCTAGTAAGAGGAGTAAGACCCATCCTGGGTCATGCATCTAATAAAAGGTTCTTATCTGAAGTAATTTAATCAAAAGGTCCCATCTATAATTAGTTTACATAAGTAAGGATGAGCTTAAGAACATAATTTTCTGGGGTCCACAAAAGACTCAAATCACCACAGTTCCTAATTCCTTTTCAATACTAATTTTTTCTCCAAACTTCCCCTGCTCTCATTTGGGTATTAAATGATAGTTTATGAAAGCATTGACTCAATGGGATTCTAATCAAGTCAAGGAGACAAATCCAAAGCAACTGAAACTATATAAACATACTGTAATACTACAGCTTAAATAAATTGATGCTTATGTATACACATGCAAAAAGGGTTTGGAATGGAAAGGTGAATCAGAAATACCTTTGTAGAGAAGGTAAGCAGTTTGAAAAATGCAATGGATGTTTTTAATGAAGCAAAATAGAGGCTGTGAGCATCAAAAGTTAACCTTCCATTACTGACTACCAAAAATTTTTTCAGCCTCTACATTGTCACAATTTATGAAAGAAAGTCGTTGGGCCCTACCCTCAGCCTCATATTGATCTGGACTGCAGATATCAGCAAAAATCCACAAGTAGTTGATATGATTATACATTTTCCTATTAGTCACTCATCACTTTCTGCTTTAGTACCTGCAAGAAGAATCTTTGCCAGATCCCCTTCTTGATCAATGCTCCTCAAACCTGACTGTGCATGTGAATTACTGGGAGATCATGATAAAATGCAGATTCTAATTCAGGAGTTTTGGGTGTATACTGAACATCCATTCTAACAAGTTCCCAGGTGGTACTAATGTTGATGGTTTATGGACTCATTTTGAATAGCAAAGGTAAAAGACAGTGAATTCTATTTCTAAGTGGGGCGTGTGTGTGTGTGTAAAACTAATGGTGGTGGTTAAAGTACTAAAATTCATAAGCCAGATATTTTTTGAGAAGTTAGCAGGCTTGGGATGACTATACATGGAGTATACAGCATTTGGTATCCCAATTCCCCTTTATTAAACAGTAGCATTTTATTTTTATCAAAGCCTGGAAGTTTTATATAGGGGGCATTTGTGAAATTTTTATTATTCTGTTTCTTCTCTCTAAATTTTCAAGACAGCTAAACTTGAGTTGCATTATTAGATGAATTTTGACTAAAATTATATTTCCTTTTCTGTAAAAATAAAACTGTGTTCAAAACCCTTTCAGAATTCACTGCTGCACATTTGGAGCAGTTTCCACAAAGCTACTTCAGAGCCTTTCACAAAGACCTAATCACTAGGGATTCTGTTTGAACAGCTCTTTCGAAGTCTGGTTGCTTAAGATCTTTCAGGAGTTTATTTCACCATATGGCATTTATGTTGCTTTTCTGCTCTTTCACCATTAAGTTGCTCAAGAAGCATTTTTTGAACAACTACTTTGTGCAAAGAAGTGCCAGGGTCCTAGAACATTGAATAAAACATGGTCAGACAGAGCCGGGTTCAAATTCTAGCATTATCATGTATGAACACATGACTTTGGGCAAATTTTTATAGCCTAAATCTCACATGTCTCACCTGTAAAATAGGAATAAAATTCTTACCTACATGTAAAAATTAAACAAGACAAAGGATTGCATGAGATAATGCATATTAAGTGCTTAGCCCAGTACCTGGTACATGCAATAACTCAAAAAAAAATTAATAATGGTGACAATTATAATAATATGGTGCCTACTCTCAAGAATATACAAAGATCAGTACTTGATACTAAATTCTATATGGTATTGCAACATCTCGTTTGATAGATTGTGTTCTGAAGTATAATAATCCACTTTGCGGTATATGTGTGTATATTTTCCATAGTCTATAGGGGATGGAGCATAGTCTTTCAAACTTGGTCAATATTCAATGCAAGGATTTTGGGAAGAAAAAAAAAAGAACATGTTGGGACATAAATGCTTGTGCCAAAGGATTTTTCTAGAAATATGGAGCACTTAAATTAAAAAGCCTCACCTTATTCTTTATTTCTTCCTATAATTTTACAAAAGAATATGTTGTTATTCAACAGTAAATGTTTATTTTGCTTTTATTAATGTGACCTTTTAATAAAAAGAGGATTCCCAAGGTGGGCTGTGATAATTTCCAAACTTTTAAACTTAAGTTCTGATTGCCTACGAGAGCAGAGGTAATGCTGGTTTTCCCTCTTTATTAGCTCCAACATCTAGTATATGGTGCCAGAACCAAAATAAGTGTTCTTAATTGTACTTGTTGCATTGAGTTGAATTGGATTTTTCACTTTTGGTTCATGGGGGAAAATATTGCATTTCTACATGTAACCTTTGAAATAATTTAAAACCAGAGTAATTCTTAAGATCTAGTTAAGAAGGTTCTGTTGGGTTTATAAGGTGCCAGCATTTTTGCCAAAGGAGAGATGGATGAAAACTGGACAAGTGAGTGAATGGAGGCTTTCTTGTAACCTGTTTCTGAGACTGGAATGTGAAAGGACATTTATGGGCTAAATGAATTAACACTATTAGGCACCAATTGTCAGTCAAAGGCAACAGTGTAATCTTCTAGAAAAGGCTCTCCACTAGATGTATGAACTTGGACAAATAATTTTGCCTTTTTTGGATTTCAATTTACCCATTTTTAAAGTGAGAGAAGTGTATTAAAATATATTCCATACTTCTTATTCAAATACTGTTATTTTATTTTCCATGCGAACAAGATACTTGGCTATTTAAAAGCTCTATCATTAAACTAGCTTTTTGAGTCTTCAGTCCAGTAACTGACTAGGATCCATTCTTCTAGAGTAGGAGTTATTAACAAGGAGTTCATGAGCTTGAATTGAAATTCAAAAAAATCATTATTATTGTGGAGATATGTTGGTATGGGTGTGATATATTTATTAAATTATACACAAGATAGTGTGGACTTAGTAAAGGGTCTGTAATTTTCACCTGACTGGCAAATGGGTCATAGAACAAAAAAGGCTAAGAACCCCTGATCTAGATGGCTATTCCCAAATTACGGATGAAAATATGGTAACTAGCATCAGCTGCCAAAGGTAGTTCATTCCACTTGTGGATACTATTATTACTTTCACTTTTTACAGATGAGGAATCTGAGTACAAGGTTGTCACCTATAAAGAGGTGAAGCCAGAATTTATATATGAGCCCGCTGAGTTTCAAGTGCTACACTCTGAAACTATATGATGTGTTGACACCTTCTAAGATTTTCATAGCAATAGTTGAGCAAGTCAAAAAAACACGAAAACATGCTGTAGCGCAACTTATTCCAGAGATGTCATGTCAATTGACTTGGTCTCAGCAGAATATAAATGGCAGGAAATAATGAAAAATGATAGAGTGGTGCCAAAGACAGTGGGTAGTAACTGATGGAGGGAGTCAAGATGGTAGGAAGAACAAAAGTTTGCAATCAAGTAGAACTGAGCTTTAATTGCTAGTTTCACCACTGCCCAGCCAGAGGGTTTAAAACTTTTGTTTTACTTTACTGGAACAGTTCCGCCATATGTAAGCTTCTCAGGGTTATTGTAAGGATTAAATGAGATGATGTCTGGAAAGTGCCTAGTGCTCCTAAATTAGGGAGGTATCTTGGGACGAGCATAGGGAATATGCAAGTGTAGAAACAACATAATGAAAATGTGTGTGTGAGTGTGCATGTACCACATTTAGAGTAAATTTGTTGCTATTATTCTTTGGATGCCTGATGTAGAAAGACCACCTCTCCCCATCTGGATAAACCCCTCAAAGATAAAGACAAGCTGTTCTATGATCTATGTTCCCACAATAGCAGGGTGGTGCTGAGCATATAGCAAGCAAAAACTTAATGCTTCATGAGTAGTATTTGAGAGTATCCCAGTAGTTCTGAACATTGGAACAGAACAGGGAGAAACTGGAAAAAAAGGAGATCAGCTAGGAGGCTGCCAGAAAAGAGAAAAACATTTCCATTTTAAACTTACAAAGTCAGCAGTTCAGAGTCCGTATTGATTTGCTTTTTAAAAAGAATATTAATTTCCCTTTAAAAATGTGGTGAAAGACTAAACAAATTGAGCCATGGATTTATTTACTAAGATGCAGTTCCTGATTATTCTCCTCTTTAAATCATGCTGCTGCCATCATACAGGCCCCTCCAAACATTAATATTAATATTGCCTGCTTCTGGCAGAGGCTGGTGAATGTGACACTTCATAATTCAGATATAAAAATAAAAAGGGTCTCACAGTTTCAAATTCAGTGCCTTTACTGTATTGTATGAGGAAAAGGAAAATTGGAGTTTACAAAGAGGTTAGAAAATAATTGCTCCTCTTCTTAAAGTAAGTAATCCCCTGTGAGAACGTTCCCGATATCTGCTTTGACAAAATGATGCTTAATATTCAGTTTCATTTCTCATCACCCTTGTGTTTATTTGGAAATGATTTTAATACTGTTTTGTTGTTGTTGTTGTTGTTATTGTTGAGTGTATCCTTTCCTTCATTCATTTAACAAATACTAATTGAGTGCCTGGTAGACAGCCAGCTGGCCATAGTCATGAACCAAAGTCTCTTCCCTCAGGCACTTTTTGGGAACTACTCTTCTCAGTCTAATAGAGCCAGTAACCCAAGGTCAAGCTTTAATTAGTTCTCCCAGCTGATGATAATCAAGCACCAACATAAATGAGGTACACTGTGTACTGGAGTTATTTACCTATGAGTAGAACAAATGTCTCTGAGAGAGCTTTGAGTCTAGTGGAGGGAACAAACACACAAAGAAAACAGAGGCTGATAAAGGGTAGTAGCAGGTAACTTGGGGACTGCCGGGGAAGATGGGAGGAGAAAGGTATTTCAGCAGCAAAAGCATCATATGAAAAAGATGAGTGGTACCAGAGAGTGCTAATAGAGAAATAAGAAAGTAAGGATGAGTATATGAATGAAAGCATGAATGGAGTGCAGAAATCGAGGGGAAGTGATGTAGGAAGTTGGAGAGAGAGACAAGTACCAGAATGTTCATTTCTAGTATGCCATGTTGAGGAATTTGGGCTTGATCCCTAATTGCAGAAGTAAGATTCTGGAGTGCTTTATTTCTGTGTCCTTATTGCCTAATAAAGGCCAAATAAATACTAGGGGCATGGATGGATAAACTGAGTGTGTAGGGTGGGTGGAATGGGGCATGAGGAACAGAGATGGTGTGAGCTGGTTTTTATTTTAGAGAAAGTACTCTATACACATGGAGAATGTATTCATAGTGCATATGGCTGGAGTTGAGGAATGTAATTAGACCATTGCATTAATCCCAGCAAGAAAAGGCTGTAGTCTAAATTAGGATGGTGGCAGTGAGAATGGAGTTGTCCATCAAATGGAAAGAGGAACACAATTTTTGGAAATTCTCTTCAGTGGAATTTATATGGTTGTTTGGTTTTGGGTTTGTTTTTTGCCGGGTTCTATAATTTTTATTCTTCCTTTAGCCTCCTTTCCACTAAAATATTCTCATACCCCAAAATGTGCTTACTTGGTCCCAATTTCAAACACCCAGAAGATACTCGAAAGGCTGGTTGTATTTTAGTAGCTGTATATCATCTTGAATTATGTATTCTTAAGTTATACAAACATTCCCCATTGAATGTATCTCATTTAGGCAATCAGATTTATCTTAATATTGAGCTGTCATTCAGGAGTACTTGATCATAGTATAATCTTTAAGTTCCAAATTTTTATTAACAGAATATTTCTTCAGGCCTTGCTTCCCTCCAATATCACCTACTTTATTAGTTACAGAATCATGGCACTGCTGCACCTCCCTAACATTAGCATTTTTGTCCTGTATCTGTGTTCTCTTTGCTGGCTTATTTCTCTCTGATAAATTCAGCATTCGCTGCACTACCTGGCAATGACAAGGGGATTTTAAATTCTTTTCAGTGGGAGGTTACTTTCTGTCTGAGTCCAGGCTGCAGACTATTTCCACATTTTAGATGATCATGATGCTTCCTATGTAAATCTGTTAAAAATGTCCCCGGTGGCAGTAGTCCTCACACAAAGCAAACTATTAGTGTCATGGGTGGGTGGGGGGGGGGGGGCAGTGCTAAAGGGGTTTAGCAGAGAGTCCTAAGAGCTCTCCCTTAAAATAATTTTAATTTCCCCAAAGGATGCAGATGATATAAGTGATACAGGGTTTAACAGAGAGGGAGATCATATCCTGTAGCATTTTTAAGAAAGAAAAGGTTTTAGAGCTGTTCCTTGTCCTTACTAGTTGGGATGCTTGATAACTGAGCTGTGTAGAAAAGGAATTCCTGACAGAGGAAATGCAAAGATAAGGTGCAGAAGTGAGGAAGGCATGAGGCTCTGAGAGATGGGGGTGTAGGCTCCATCTGGAGTGGGGGCAGGAGATGACCAGAATACAATGTTGAGGGTCTTGTAGGAAGGACTGAGGCTCTGCTTTCAGTTAACTAAGCAACTAAGCAACTGGTATCAAAGTGGAAAAACATTGCTGGGGGAGGGAGAAGTCTCCCTGTGCTGGGCTAGGACTAGAAGGCTCTGGTCAAGAGGTGGGATCTTTGTGAGAAGGCTTGATAATTCAGGTGAAGTGTGAAGGGCGTTCCATGCAGGGGCCACAAGAGCCTACAGGTGCAGAAGCGTGGCGGTACCTAGTATCCATGGTGGCTGCAGTCGCCACATGTACCTCCCTGTGCTCGATCTTTGTGGGCCTTTCATCTGATTAGGCAGAAAGATGAAGGCTAAGCAAGAAGAAAAAACAAAGTGGAAACTGCCAAAATCTACGACTTAGTCATCAAATGTGACTGCTCTGGAGTTTCCCTGCTTGCCTAATGATGTGCTCTGACATTTACATATCAACACTGTCTTCCACTTCTGTGCTCTCACCATATTTACTTACTGCTCACCTGCTACTCTGGCACAGTTTCCCCTGCTCTCAGTACTTAGATTTTTTATTTTCTTAAAATCCACTAGCTACCCGTTTTGGCCTTATAAGACCCCAATTCTGTTTCTATAATGAGGCCATGCTAATTCGTGCTGTGAGCTTATGAGTTTTCTTTAAGCATGGGGAGAGGTCATGAGACATGGCAAAGCAGGGAGGTTTCTTTTATCCTGCTGCTGCTCTAGAGGTCTGAAGAATTTACTCTTTCCTTGCCATCAAGCAGCTTCCCGGGGAAACAAGTGGCTGGCTTTGTCTCTGGATAGCAGGCAGGAGGAGGGTAGGGCAGGATGGAGAAGACAGGGTGGGAGTATGGCAGGAGGAAGGTGGGGCTGGTGGACAGCCCCACTGGGCCTACTGAAACACAATCCACTTTGTCACCAGGTGGCAGAGGCCAACAATTTGCACAACATGATTAGTGCAGGCAAGCAAATTAAACAGTTATTAAAGAGAGGCTATCAGCTGGTACCTGGCAGTGGGCTGTGAGAAGATCTGTCAGTCTCCTTTAATAATTGTAGAAATTCCTTCAGGGGAGCCCTTTCCAAGCATGCTTACTTAGTTACATTGAAGGCCCAGGTCCTTATCGAGTAACCTATCGTTATTAGCAATAATATAGTAATAGTAATAATAACAATAGCAAATATTATTTGCTCTGGAAAGGTACTTGGGGGGGTATTTGATTATTATTGTAAGAAATGCTGGGCTCTAATGACTGTTTTTTACGAGTACTGTATATCTTTCACTTAGGCAAAAGGATTTGTGTGTGAAGGGATGTCCCCTTCCTTCCCCCCCCCCCCCCCCACACCACTGCTCTAAAGCATAACTGCTTATGAGAGGCATGCCAGACTGAGAGGAGGGTGATATATGTGATCAGAGAGATGCTGTGTGCTCAAATGATGAGAAGGTAGCTGTAGTGTCACTGAATGATCAATTGCTTATGAGCCTGAATTTTGAGTTTTCTTTCATTTATTTCATCCAAGCATAAGCCGGACAGTAACCATCTGTATTGTGGCAAGAATTCCAGCATCAGATAAGAAATTGGACTAGCCATTTAAAGTTCCTTCTAACCCTGAGATTCAACATTTTTGAGTTTGGTGGTACCATATGAAGTGTGCCCAAATGATCAAGAGAGAGCTGTTTCACTTTTGAAAAATGCATCAAATCATCACAAGGAGAAATTTCTCTTAGTGAGCTCCTATCCCTTAGCTAATGAGGACAATGTCAGGAGGACCACCCTCATCAAATCCAATGTTTGGGTTAAGGCAGAATGTCAAGGATTATTCCTCTGACACGTGGGATGGACTGTGATATCTGAGCTATAGGTAGGATAAGACATCAGATATTCCTAGCAGCCAATTGAGAGTAACTTCTAACAACAGGGATGCTGAGGGGCTAAGAAATTTTAGGCAGGGGTGTGTGTGTGTGTGTGTGTAGAGGGGTCTTTTAGATGCCTCCCTTTTCCTCCCCCCCACCCCCACATGAACACATACACTCCCTCATGTGCATGGATGCTGCCCAATTTGCCTCCCACCCTTTCCTCCCTGTTTGTCTCCAAGGGAGAATTTCTTTACTCCCAATTTGTTAGCCTCTTCCTTTGTTATTTGTCAATGGGAAGAGGCATATTCTAGGCCATTCATTCTCAGGGTATGTATGAATCCCTGGGATCTTATTGAAATACAGGTCTAATTCAGTAGGTGGGACTTGATATTGTGTGTTTCTAACAAACTCTGAGGTGACAGAGATGCCAATGCTCAGTAGACCACACTTGGTAGAAAGGCTCTAAGCCAGTCTACTTTATTTTCCCCCTTCTAACAAATGACCAAAAAATAACAATTTTCTCCCCCGACTCTTTCCTGACCTCCACGTAAGTGCAGTAGGAAGGGGAGCTATATCACCAAGTACTACAGAGATGAAAATCAGGAGGAGACATCGGTGAACTAGTGCATGACACCTCCTCTCTTGTCTTGCATAAGCTGACTTGGGGTGGCCAGACAAAGGAATGATTTAGAATCCTATCAGTATAGTAACCAAAATTTTTTTTTTTAATTTTTTTATTTTTTATTGACTTTGTAATAATATTACATTAAAAATATATATGTGAGGTCCCATTCAACCCCACCCCCCCACCCCCCCTCTCCCCCCCCCCAACAACACTCGTTCCCATCATCATGACACATCCATTGGATTTGGTAAGTACATCTTTGGGCACCTCTGTACCTCATATACATTGGTTCACATCATGGCCCATACTCTCCTCTATTCCATCATGTAGGCCCTGTGAGGATATACAATGTCCGGTGATTACCTCTGAAGCACCATCCAGGGCAGCTCCATGTCCCGAAGATGCCTCCACCTCTCATCTCTTCCTGCCTTTCCCCATACCCTTTGTCCATTATGTCCACTTTTCCCAATCCAATGCCACCTCTTCTATGTGGACACTGGATTGGTTGTGTCCATTGCACCTTTATGTCAAGAGGAGGCTCAGATTCCACCTGGATGCTGGATGCAATCCTCCCATTTTCAGTTGTAATCACTCTAGGCTCCATGGTGTGGTGGTTGTCCTTCTTCACCTCCATCTTAGCTGAGTGTGGTAAGTCCAATAAATCAGATTGTAGGTGCTGGAGTCTGTTGAGGCTCAGGATCTGGCTATCACATTGTCAGTCCAGAGATTCAAATCCCCTAAATATATCTTAAACCCCAACATTAACTGCACCTCCAGCACATTAGCATGAAAGTCTTATGAAGGGAGATCCCATCTGAGTCCAGATTCATCACACATAAACACCATTTCCAAAGAGGGGCCATCTGCCCTGGTAGTTAACCCCATCGGCCGTGACCATAACTCCCATGGGTCTCTTTAGCCCTCAAAGGAACCAATATCTGGGGGTTGTATCTGCTTTATCTGTCTCTCTGACTCTGCTCAGTTGTGCATGAGGGCAAACCTTCTGCCAGCCTCCAGACTCTTTTTTAGAAACTCGTAGCCATATAAACTCATTTCTCCTTTCCATTTCCCCCTTACTTTAGGTCAAACAGCATTTTAAAGTCATGGTATTTTATGTAGACATGGATATTCTGCTGATCCGCATTGAACCTTCCGTATAAGGTCATTTTCCAGTTGCATCATCAGTTGGTAGTTGATAGTGGTCCCTTGTTGCCAGGGAGGCTCATCCCCGGGTGTCATGTCCCACGCTGGGGGGAAGGCATTGCATTTACATGCTGAGTTTGGCTTCGAGACTGGCCACATTTGAGTAACATGAAGGCTGACAGAAGGAAATTCCCAGGCACAAAGTTGCTCTAGGCCTTGTTATTATTTTGGGTTTATCAGCTCACAAGCATAGTCATTAGTATCAGGGGCTCACTGTTGAACCCTCACTCCCTCCCGGTCCCCACCACTGTACCTGGGAGACTGTCGCTGCTCCCCTAGGGACCACGACAGAGCACCACTGGCCGGGAACCCAGTACCCCCCCTACTGTGGTTTTTAATTGTTGCCACTATGAGTATATCCAAACATTACCATGCACCCTGGACATATGTTCTGTACAGCTCCCTGTCAGTCATATATCATCTGTCATTGGTATCCCATACCAGTATCCCTCCATTGCCATTGTTGAAACACTCTGTGATCCAGAACTCCCCGAAATTTGAAGCCCAATATAATGTCATGGTCCCTTACTAGGGAATGGCATATAGCGATGAGTTTAAAGGATAGATAAAGAACTTGGATAGAGTTAGATAAAGAACTTAGATAAAGAATGTTGACTTGAAAAAATTCCACATCCTATTTTTTTCTTCCCCCCCCCCCCCCCCCTAATTATTCAGCTTTTCTTCACAGGAGTCCTAGACCACAGCAATGTATATATATAATATACAGCACTCCCACACATCCACCAGAAAACCTTTTCCCTTCCACAGTGATACTCTTACGCCCTATTCATATCATATTTACTTAAAGTGATGTACAGAGTCTGAGACATTAGCTTTCTAACAAGGTGACATCTGTGTTTACATTATGGTGCATACTTTAGGATACACAGTTCTTTACATTTTTAGTTATCCTATGTTTTACATTATGGTTTACATTATCAGTCTGTCATCTCCTATATGTTATGGTGTAATATTACATGTTTTATATCCATCCTTGTGTACTCTCAAGAAACTCCTCTCTTACCCCCCATTTACTTTGGTTCCACACATTTAACGTCCATTTTCCCTTCCACCTTGGTGCCCTCAGTGATAGCCAACCTCCGTTTCCTGAGGAGCCACTTCCAGAGATAGATGGAATATTGTTCAGGGCCTAACTTGCTCAACTGCCCCAATGCCCTGGGAGCCACCCTTTCTCTCGAGGGATACAGTTCCCTCTATTGGATGGCATTAGTCCTCCCCAGGATGTGGGTCCACCCCCACTCTCACTACTTGGGTTTCTACCCCATGGTGTCACCCACTCTGGCAGAATGAGCATTTAGACATTCCCCAGGAGCCCGTCCTGCATCAGACCCTCCCCTCCGAGCATTCTAAACAGGTAACCCTCTTTATTATATTTTGATATGATTTTCTCGGCATTTTACTCTCCACCAACACCTGACCCTCTCCTGGTTCGTATGCTACCCCTCCCTCCCCCCACTTTTGGGCAACGTTACCCACCCGTCCCTCCCCAGCCACCCTCAAACCCGCAAAGCCCCAAGCAAAGGCAACCCCTTGCCCCCCTTTTATCTCTTCTTTGTGTTCATACTTACCACCATCTCGTCTTAAATTCCACCCCTGCAGACATCGGCTCATATCCTTCCTCCACCCTCCGATTTCCTGCAAGCCTATCGTTCAGTCTCTTGCTGTCTAGGGCAGCTTGTTTATTTCATATCATTGAGGTCATGTAGTATTTGTCCTTCAATGTCTGGGTTGCTTCACTCAACATAAGGTTCTCAAGATTCATCCATGTTATCACATGTGTTTGTAGTGTGTTTGTTCTTACAGCCGAGTAGTATTCCATTGTGTGTATATACCACATTTTATTGATCCACTCGTCTGTTGATGGGCATTTGGGTTGATTCCAACTTTTGGCAATAGTGAACAATGCTGCTATGAACATTGGTGTACATATATTGGTTTGTGTTCTTGTTTTCAGTTCTGCTGGGTATATTCCCAGCAGTGGTATTGCTGGGTCATATGGCAAATCTATGGCTAGTTTTTTGAGAAACCGCCATACTGTTCTCCAGAATGGTTGGATCCTTCTGCATTCCCACCAGCAGTGGATGAGTGTTCCCCTTCCTTCACATCCTCTCCAGCACTTGTATTCTTCTGTTTTTTTCATAGCTGCCAATCTTATGGGTGTAAGATGGTATCTCATTGTGGTTTTGATTTGCATTTCCCTGATAGCTAGAGATTTGGAACATTTTTTCATGTGCTTTCTTGCCATTTGTATTTCTTCTTCAGAGAAGTGTCTGTTTAAGTCTTTTTCCCATTTTTTAAATGGATTGTTTATCTTTTTATTTTCAAGATGTAGGAGTTCTTTATATATGCAAGTTATAAGTTTCTTATCAGATATCTGATTGCCAAATATTTTCTCCCACTGTGTGGGCTCCCTTTTTACTTTCTTGACAAACTCCTTTGAGGTGCAGAAGGCTTTAATTTTGAGGAAGTCCCATTTATCTATTAGTTCTTTTGCTGCTCGTGCTTTTGGTGAGATATTCATAAATCCATTACCTATTACAAGGTCCTGTAGATGTTTCCCTACACTGCTTTCTAAGGTTTTTATGGTCTTGGCTTTTATATTTAGGTCTTTGATCCATCTTGAGTTGATCTTTGTATAAGGTGTGAGATGGTAATCCTCTTTCATTCTTCTACATATGGCTATCCAGTTCTCCAGACACCATTTGTTGAATAGGCCACTCTCTCCCAGTTGAGAGGGTTTGGTGGCTTTATCGAATATTATGTGGTTGTATATGTGAAGTAACCAAAATTTTTTGATGAAAGTGGATTGAAGTACTAAAGACTTGAGCTTCTAGAAAACCTCACACCTGAGAGCCATATTGGTTAAAAATCTCAGGGCACATGTTTTTACGATATTAAGAAGCAATCTTCAACAAAACCCCAACTTCTAACCTATATGAAATTTGGCAATGGATGGTATGTTCTGTCCTATAATTTTATTTTTATGTCATCTGACAGTTTTGTTTTTGAGGTAGCAGGGGCTAGGAATTGAACCTGGGACCTCGTATGTGGGAAGCTGGTGCTCAACCGCTGAGCCACATCGGCTTCCCTGAGTTGGTCTTTTCATTTGTTTTGCTTGTTGTTTTTGTTTTCTCAGGAGGCACCAGGAGCCGAACCTGGGACCTCCCATGTGGGAAGCAGATGCTGAACCACATCTGCTCCTGAGTTTTCAATTCTGTACAGGCACATAAAAACTGAAGAATTCGAGAAACAGAAAGGGAAAGGGGATGAAAAGCTTTGCCACTTACATTTAAATGCCAACTGATGAGAAGGAGATGGTATACAGCACTGAGTTACAGGAATTCAAGGATGGTATCTCTCCTGTTTATTGTAAAAATCTATAAAAAAACATTATACTCAGAGGGAAAAGATGGAAACAAAGTATATGGAAGGTTGGAAAATATTCATGGGAAAGTAGCACCAAAGGCCTATTCTAAAGGGGAGGGTGAAGAGAGAATAGTTCAAAAGAGATCACCATGTGCTGTGTTAGAAAACATTATTTTGGGGAACAGATGTGGCTCAAGCAGTTGAATGCCTGACTCCCACATGGGAGTTCCCAGGTTTGGTTTTCCCATGCCTCCTAAAAAAACAAAACAAACAAGCAAAACAAAAGTAAAAACCATGCAGGAGCGCCAGTGTGGCTCAGGGGTTAGCTCCAGGTTACCACATACGGGGTCCCAAATTCAAACCCCGGCCCCCCATACCTCAAAAAACAAGCAACAACAAAAACAATATTATTTTAATAACTCACCTAGTAAAAAATAGTAGTTGTATTAAGGAAATGAGTCCCTACTGGGGATGATATGTTTCTACAGATAAAATTCTGTTTCATTGAACTTTGTGGGCAAGAGCTTCATCTTACATTTATCTTGGGTGCTCACAGCCTAGCATAGTGCTTGGCACATAATAGATGTTAAATAAATGCTTCTTGAAGGTAAGAATGGATGAATGGTAATGGATAATTTAAATTCTTAGCTGTGATCAAATTTCAACATATTACAATTTAAAATAGGGACATATTGAAAGGGCACTTGTTTTTGAAACATATATAAAGAGATACAACTCTATATAATGTGATAGGATTTAATCTATGCCTTGAGCTGATGGGAAGTAGAGATGGAAAGGGCATTGCTCAAAGAAAAACAGATACTTCTCCGTTTAATATCAGCACTGTATTAATGGTAACAGCGATCAAGGAAATAGAAGAGAAAGAGGATTGCTATAGTTCTGCTGCTCCAATTCTGAGGGAAGAGAAAAGTAAGTTCTCTACCATGCATCCCTGCAAAGGCTTTTTGGCGTTCCGGAATCCTCATGTAAGATTTTGAGATAGGGAAATTTCAGGGGCATTCTTAGGTGTAAAATGAAGAAATCAGTCCAGGTGGCAAAGATTCTTGCCAACACTGTCTCTCCCACCCAACTTCCCATCACAAATGAGAACAAGGGATTCATTCAAAGAATATCACCAGCGTTATCCTACTCACTGGGACACTTAGTGCCCAATTTGGTGCCACCCATTAAAAATGTAAACACACACATGTAACAAAGATTGTTATCAACTGTATGATAGCTGTGAGAGGGAGTGAGGGAGGGGAACTTTGAAGAGACATTCCAGAGAGGCCCCCAACTTCATTTTTTAGTTTATATCTTAAAAGAAGATGCAGGTACTTTTAAAATATATATATAGCCAAAATAATCTTTGTGGTATTTTATGTGTTGTCTACTATCTTTCTCTAAGTTTCTGTTTTCCCATATCCCTTTGCTTCTCATACTAAGAAAACTTCTTAAATAATATATCAATAATGTCTCCAACCATCCTGTTTTCCTCATCTGTCCAATTAGTTATAAATTCTGCTGAAAGAAAGACCCACACCTGCTTGACCACCATCCTTCTGACTTCCATATTAGTCAGGTGGCAGCATGGGTTATTACACAGTGCCGTGTACAAGGTGGCTTTGAGTGAGGCTCTAGCAAACATGTCTGATTGCTTAAGGGAGCAGGGTTAATTGCCAGCCTCAATGCTTACACACACAGAGAGGCAAGCATGCCTCACCAGCTCGCAAATACATGAAAATCAAATTACTCAGCTAACAGGCTAGATATAGTTTGGGTTTTTATCCTCCTTTTTCTAATGTGCACCAACAGATGGAAGGGTTAAAGATGTGATAGCTCAGACCGCATTAGAGTGTTTTTTGCTTCATGTCTAAAATTTGTTGTTTATTTCATATTGTTTGCAGGCTTGGGAAATTAGTCATTTGCTCAGGGAAAATAAGATAGTGGGCATAAATCACTCAATCTCTAGATCATTCATTTTAAACCATCTCAAAGTTGTTTTCACTTCCCAAAGTTCTTATCATATGCTGACTGAGGAAAGAATGGATGGTGACACTCTCCTCTCAGATAGACAGTTGTTCACATAATTTAAAACCCCACCAGACAAGTAATTATACATCATTGCCACCTTGGTGCCTTCTACCAAGAAGGCAGAGGACACTGGCTGTGTTTCAGGAGAGGTGGTAAAAGGGGACCAGGTACCACACTGAGAGAGAGATGTCCTGCTCTCTTTATCTATAAAGGGACACAGTGCTTTCTTTCATCAGAGATTTTGCCAAGCAAATCAACATTATGATGTTGAAAGAAAGGAATGAATAATGTATTCATTTCTTCTTAACAGGAGAATGCTAAAGCAAAGTTATGAAAAGCATAAACTAGTTAGAAAATTATGATAATTTAGATTATGATGGTATCTACAGTCACATAATCTCTTCAGAACAAATACTAGCTGTCCAAATTATTTAAACTTTCTAAGTCTTACTAAAGGTTTCTTCATCTATAGAGTGAAGAAAATAACTCCTTCCTTCATTTTTTAAGGGGAAGGTGGGCAGAATTAAATCACATTAGTTCCAGTGCTTTGAGTGCCTGCTTCTTTTGTACAAGGACCCGGGTTTGACCCCCAGTACCTCCTAAAAACAAACAAATAAAACAAAACAAACAAAAACAACTCTTATTGGGGAGCAGATGTAGCTCAGTTGTTGAGTGCCTGCTTCCCATGTATGAGGTCCTTGGTTCATTCCTTGGTACCTCCTAAAAACAAAACAAAACAAAACAGAATGAAAAAAGACCCTGTGGGAATCTGTTTTTCAAAACAAACAAACAACAGCAGCAACAACAAAAAAGAAGTCCTACCTTTTCATAAGTCTGGCCTAATTATAAGAATTTGTAGTAGTGCAAACTGTAAACTCAGTCTTTGTTTTGAAAAAGGAAAAGGGATATTTTCAGTCTTTCTATCAATATCATTATCTTTGTTCCTGTACTACTCTGAAAGGGTATAGAAAAAAAAAATTTAACCAAAGAACATTAATAAAGCAGGTTTGCACCTAAAAAAAAAAAAAGACCGTGTGTTTAAAAATATTTTCATGCCAAACATTACATTCATCAGGTAGTAATTAAATTGTTCTCCCATTTTTAAGCAGTTTTATTATATATTCACATACTATACAATTAATCGAAAGTATACAATCAATGGCTCTCAATATAATCACAGAGTTGTACATACATCACCACAATCAATTTTAGAACATTTTTCGTTACTCCAAAAACAAAAACCCCTTTCCCCTTAATCACCTCTTAATCCCTTTATCCTTCCCCAGCCCTACATAACCACTAATCTAATACTGTCTCATTAGACTTATTTATATTTACATTTTATACAAATGGAATCATATCATATGTAGACTTTGTGCCTGGTTTCTTTCACATAGCATAATGCTTTTTAAAAAATTACTGTAATTATTTTTTTAATTAGAGAAGTAGGTTTATATAAAATTCATAAAATGTACAATGTACCTTTGTTAAAGTTGATGAAAAAATATTAAATATTGCCGTTAATTATAGTCCATAGTTTGCATTAGGTGTATTTTTTCCCATACATCACCCTATTATTAACACCTTGTAATAGTAACATACATTTGTTATAATTCATGCAAGAGCATTCTTATATCTGTACTATTAACCACATTCATTGTCAACAACAGGGTTCACTGTATTATAAAGTCCCATGTTTTACTCTCTAACTTTTCTTCTAGTAACTTACACGATCCATTTTTAGCTGTTTGAAAACATAAAGCAATCAATTAGAGCTTCAGATGTTTGTGTTAGGGTGTTACCACTCTGAGTTCATCTCATTCTGACTTCAAGTAAAGAAGGGTGATATTTTAGCTAAGCCATGTTAAACTATGCAGTCTTAACTTAGGTGAATATGAGCTGATCATTAAAAATATCTAAAGGATTCCCTAAGACCTTTTTGTTCAGAGACAGGGGAAAATGGTCTGCAAAGTCATTTCTCTAACTAAGGCTCTATGATCCTATGATAATTTCTGGTTGCTAGATAGAGCCAAGATAAAGATACACCGTCTATTTTCAGGAACACTGGGAAGTACCTACACCTCTTTCCAGCTTATATTTACTAGATGACACCTGGAATTCAGTGTATAACTTAAGGAAATGGACCACAATTCATGCAGATATAAAAGGCAAGGCAATATTAACCTGTTGTTGAGTTAACATTTATTGTGTGTCGACCATAGGCAGTCACTTGCGTATGTTATAAATGAAATGTTCGAGCTGGCGCAGAAAGAAGTGAGGGGAAAGATCTTGGGAGCAGCATATATCTGGCCAATACAGGAAGAGACCCAAATGTGGGGACAACTCACTTTTATTCCCTCGAGCACAGGCCAAGATTCAAGGACAGCTGGATCAAGTAGTCAGGGACTTGTTTTCAAAGTAGAAGTTGTTAATTTGGACTCATTATATCAAAATGGCCTTTCTTCAATCTATTTCTGTAGAACATTTTAAGAAGGACCCTCATCTGCATCCATTCCAAACACCTCTTGCCACTCTTCAACATCTTAGTCCACATAAAAGTACAGCAGCGTTCCTCCAACCTGGTTGATGGAGTGGGGCAACACAGCTGATTCCAGCCATCATTTCTGCTTCAAAACCCCAAAATATTGCCCAGATAAAGCAACACTGTAGTGTTGGGAGTGTGACTGAGAGGAGGCTGCACCTTCCTCACCCTCAGTGCACCTGAGGAACTGTGGCTACTGGGTTCACTACTTGCCTGTCAGTGGTGTCTACGTGCAAGGTGAACAATTAGACACACACAGCAGAAGGCAGACACGTGCCCCAGACCCCAACTTATACGTGATGGAGACATCAATGGGGCTAGTGCACAGAATGACTGACCATGAGTTGTCAGCTCATCTCAAAATAAGTTCTTGGAAGAGTCCAAACCCGTGGATGACCTGTCTCTGAGAGAAAAGGTACCACTCAGTTCTGGCTGTTCATGCTTTTTGAAGGTTCTCCAGGACAGTGTATGTAGATGGAAAGAGAGGCAGGTAGGTAGGTAGGTAGGTAGGTAGACAGATAGATGGATAGATAGATGATAGATAGACAGATGGATAGGTAGATAGATGGATAGATAGATGATAGATAGATGGATAGATAGATAGATGGATGGATAGATGATAGATAGACAGATACCAGAGATTAAAGCCAGGACCTCATCCATGGAAAGCAGGTGCTTGACCACTGAGCAACATCCGCTCCCCAGCATTTGTTGTAGAATACATGTTTTCTTTTTTCCCCTCCAACTTCCAAGTCCTCTGTCATCAAGCATTCAGAAAACATTTCAAAGCTCTGTGTATTGAGGCAAATATAAGTGATAGGAGGATCAATTAGAAGGCTAGGCTACCCACTCAGCTTTCTCTATTTCCTATGGGAGACAAATTTTCATCAACATAAAATTAGACTAATGTGTAACACTCAGAGATATGTGAACAGTACGTAAAAGGAAGTGATTATTAACTCCACCAGAGGGGGACAAAGTCAGGGAAGAGTTGGTGATGCCTGAAAAGAGGTTGAGTAAAAGCTTACATGGAAAATAGAGGGGCAACAAAGGTAAACCTCCTAAGACGTGAAGAGTATTTGCAGAATTTCCAGTATTCAGGGTTATTTTCAGTGTGTGGTGGTGTGTGTTGGTTGGGGTGGTGTTTCTGGAGGTAAGTTTAGATTTTGTCTAAATGATAAAGGGGGCATTTTCAAGTCAAGTTTTGGTATGTCCAGATCGCTTAAACTTGTTTTTGTCACAGTAATATGAGGTAGTTTTGTTTTGTTTTACAATCTCTTTTCGGACCTTAGAAGATAGCAGTCACAAAGGATAATTTACTTTGTTACTTTAGCCAATCAGTCTGTCTAGAAAGAAAACCCCAACACACTGACACCAGTTACTGCCATATTTTTTCAATATTCCACTCAACATTTCCAAGGAGGGAAAACGTGATTTTCCTCTGTCAAGAAGAATGGAACTACCAAATCCATAATAAATAGAAATCCTTTTACCTTTCACACATTTTCATAATTTCCCCTGCTGCTTCAGCTAATTAATTATCAATGCTATTTGTGTTTAGACAAGGGGTTTTGTCTCCTTCACAGCCCATCTGCTTCTTTGTAACCTTGCTGTGAAGTCACTGCAAAGAGGAGTTGCTGATAAAGCTATCATCTCCTTGGCAACCCGCTGCTATGTCACAAGCACAGGAGTGTGACCTCACTGCAGTTAAAAGGAGAAATCAAACTGGTGTCTGTTGTGTGAGGCGATAAGAGTTTTTAATCAGACACACAGTTTATTTTTTTCCCCAGAAATACAGGAAAGGGAGAAGGATTCTTCTAGAGGAATGTTACTGCAAAAACCTTGCTGCTAATTACTATTAAATGATTATTTAAATATCATGAATACAATAAAAAAGCACAGCTAGTTATATTTGGGTGAAAATATCTGTAAATACGATACTGATTCAGAGTGATATTTTTTGGTCCATAAAACACAAACCTCTCCCTTGTTCAATCACCTTTGCATTTAGTTCTAGTAGCTCCTTAATAACGATAAAAATGAACATTCAGCACTTACAAGTTACCAGATCCAAGAACCTGTTAGGTGGGGACCAACGTCTCCAATAGGCTCTTAGTGAGCTGGAAGGACTTGCTCCCACAGAATGGTGGAGATAGGTTTTGAACCCAGACCCACGAAAAGCCAGGGCTCTTCCCAACTGCTCTATACCGACTTGTGTACTCTCTACCTCTCAACATAAACTTTCCTTTAGACTATTTTGGCTAGAAACAGAGTATCCAGTATAGGGATTTAATTTTATCATCTTGCAAGATTGTAGGCATTGATGACAACACAACAATCCTGTAATAAAAGAGTTGCAGGCTGCCAGATTTGATTCTTCCAGCTCCTTTATTTTATAGATAAGAAAACCTAGTTATTGAGTAAGGGACCTACCCAAGGCAGCTCCAGGATTACCTGCTGCTGTTTGGATTGTTTACAGAAACAGCTACATGCTTTTCTTGAGGAAGTTAGTTTGTGTCCGTCCCCTTTTCTATAGAGTATGAAAATGACAGCCATAGCACCATGGGGTGGCTCGGTGGGCTCTCCATCAACATGCCTTCTGACAGCAGGTCACCCCAAATACACAATCTAGACAAAAAAGGGTGCTTGCATTACTCAGACAACTTATGGCAAGTCACCAGCCCTTCTCTTTCAACCAGATGGCCTGATGAAATCCCTTCCTTTTGAGACATTCTGGAGCCATCAGTGGAAAATAATAAAAATAAATACAGCAACAGAAAAGTGACATTGTGGCTTTTAAATACCGTTTTTTTTTTAACTTGGCTTGGTAATTTAGGACATGTCATAATTCCTTAAAAATCACCTTGAACTTTTCTATAAGGAAAGTTGTGTTTCATCTATTTCGTTAACTGGGGTTAAGTGAGTATGAATTAAATTATGTATGGACCTTTTTCCTTTGCCCTAATTTGGTTATATACTCTTAATTTCTTTAAAATTCAGCTAAATTATGATACCATTATTTATCCAGCATATCATTCTATGACCATTTTGTTACACTAAATCTTTCGACAGACAATGCTCCTGGTATGATATTTAGCAAGCTTGAGAAAGTGTGTGGCCTCTTCCTTACTGATTGCATCCATTTGTACAGCAGCCCATGTACTAAAGGGAAATTATGACATGTAGTCACAGAGTGTCTCTCATAGAGAAATAGCTAAACACACTGAGAAGGTGAATCCTGAAATCGACCCACAGGAACTGCTACCATAAGTTCTGATCAGCCTGTTACTTTCTTCCTTGGATGGCTGGTTAGCTACTTACTCAGTTTTATGACACAGGCAGTAAATATTGCAACCTGAAAGTGCTGCAACTCTCCAATCATCAGAGAGCTAAGGCAACATTTATTGGGCATACGTTGTATGTGCATGAACTAGATGAGGGTAAGAGAAAACCAAGGGAATAGTGTGTCCAGCTTGTACACTATAATTACTTACATAATAGGAAAGAGGCAGGGCAAATATATACCTAATAATATAAACAAAGGGACATAGAATCAGAGATCATGCCAATTATTAGGTATAGAAATAAAAGATATTACATCAGACAAACCCCAGATTAAATGGTGATTTTTAAATGGATGATTGGAAAAAAGTATATCATAATAATATTTTCTGAGCATTCACTATGTGCCAGGCATCAGGCTAAGCACTTTACAGTCTTCATATCATTTAATCCTTTCAACAACTTGAGGCCTTTGTGCTACAATTTATAGATGAGAACTTGGGGTTTGAGAGGTTATATGGTTTGTCCAAATCACATGGGGAGGTAATTTGGGAAATTTCAGAACCTGTGTCCTTCAGAGTCAATGTATGCTGCCTGGAAAGTTCAGAAAGAAAATGGCATAGATGCAGCATGAGATGATAATGAGGAACATGCTTGGAGGACAATTCCTATTCCCCGTACCCCACTCTCCTGATTTGGATTGACCTAGAGCTTTGCAGAATGGACTAACTTACTTATGGCTTTACCCGTAATTCTTTATTCCTCCAAAGTTCAAAATTTGTTTTACTTTTTATATCACTGAAAAAGATATGCCAGCACATACTGCTTGAAGGTGGGCTCCCTCTTGGAATCTTCTACCTTTGCCTTTTAGGCATTAATTGAGCTATACCTATGGAAAAACTCAGTAGGATTAATATATTGATAGACTCACCAAGACTAATATATTAATAAGGATGGTAAATTTTATTTTTTTAACTATTTACCTAGGTAGTTAAAACTGCAGGGATTTATAGAGCATTGCTTAGACATCTCTGATATAAACAATTCACTCAATATACTTGCTTTTATTGTTGTATCCTCATTCGTCACTGGGAACACTAAAGAAGATATATTTTTGTTAGAGTTAAGAGACTTCAACAGGGTGTTATTGAAGTGGAATAGGTTAGATTTGGATCGATGGGAGTGGGAATTACTGACCGGTCTTAAAGCTTAGATTGTAAATTGGAGGCAATGAGAAGCCCACTACCCTTTTTTTGCCAAGTTTTTACTAAATGAAGCATAGTTTAGCTTTCCTTTGCCTGTATAAGCGCATATATATATTTTAAAGAAAAAAGCAGAAATGGAATCAAACTACACACATTGTTATATAATTTTATTTTCTTCGCACAACAATACAGCTAGGACATCAAGAATACATTATAAATAGATTTACTTCCTTCATTTAACTCACTTGCTTAATGATTTAACCAGTTTCTTTCTATGGATTTTGTTTCTAGGGGTTTTCTTTTGTTTTGTAGTTTGTTCTATTCTGCTTTGTTTTCCTATTACAAAGAATGTTACAATGAAGTTCCTTTAGCACCTGTTTTGCAAAATTTGTGTGTATATTGGTAGGATAAATTTCTAGAAGTAGAATGGTTGGATCAAAAGATATGTAAATTTTACATTTATATAGATGTTGCCAAAGGCAGTCTATGATATAACAATTTCAACCTCTCATTTAAACCAATTAGAAAGAATCTGAGTATCTATTAACATGTCAGAAAATATCAAAGTTTAAGTTTTTGCTATTTTGATTGTCAAAAAAGAGCTCATCTAAGTTAAATTTCTTTAGTTATGAATGAGTTTGAACATTTTTTCTTATGTTTATTGATCATTTGTTGTTTTGCTTCTCCAAGAATTGTTTGTTTTCTCAATTTTCTATTGGATACTGAAAATTTTTTATTTATAAATTTTTAAATTGGACACATTAGCCCTTAGAATATCGTATGGTCTAGAAATATTTTTTTTCAGTTATCATTTTCTATTTTGACTTAGTTTATTATCATTTGGGTTTTAAATTTTATACAAATTTATTAATATTTTCTTTTATGGTTTCTTGGTTTTAATTCTCTAATCAGAAATTTTATTTTTAGTGGCATATCTTCCTTTTTGACCTTATTTGTTTCCTTTCTTTTTACTGTTTATATATTTATTCTTTGCTTGATTTGGGATTTATTTTCATGTAAGGTATAAGAAAGGGGTCACCACTAGCTAGTTGTCCCAACAACATATGCTAAATAATATACCATTTTCCCGTCTTTATCATACACTGAATGCCCTTAGGTATTTATCTTTATATATGAGTTCTCTTTTCCATTGTTCTTCTGATAATCAGTACTAACAATTGAAAATATTATGGATTAAAATGTTTTAATATTTAATAATGCCATTTCCCCTTCATTATCCTTTTCCTAGTTTTTTTGACTTTTCTACATGCTTTTTTCCATATAAAATTTGGGACTATCTTGGTATTTTGATTGAGATTGCACTAACTTCATTAATTTAGGGAGAAGTGCTGTCATTGCAATATTGAATTTTTACCTAAGAATAAGGTATATATTCCCATTTAACTTTTAATTCAACTGAATAACTAGAGTATCCACTTTTTATATATTCCTTTCTTAATTTTCTTCACTACCTCTATAAACTCTTAGAGCAAACTGTGTTATTCATCTAACATCTAACATGTGTTCTTTTTCTTCCTATTTTTCCAATGACATTGTTTAATCTTCTCTTTCTTCTCATTTAACTCTGGTAATTTCCAAATTGCATAGCAATGAACTAGTCCCTCCAAAATTCATTGACTAGGCTTTTAGTTGTGTGAAAGTTTAGTGTCTTAGTTTGCCAAAGGGCTGCCGATGCAAAGTACCAGAAATGTGGCTTTTATTATATAATGGCAAGTTTATTTGGAGTAAAAACCTACAGCTCTGAGGCTGTGAAATGTCCAAATCAAGGCACATCAGAAATCCTTTCTCACCAAATCAGCTGTTAGTGATCCTGGCATCTTCCCACATGATAAACAGGCACATTGCAGGGCACGGCTCCTCAGCACTGAGCTGCTCAGAGGACCAGCCCCTCAAGGGCCTCTCTCCATACTTCCGTGCTCTACTGATTCCACACACCAGGACCCCTCGCAGCCTCTCAGCTGACCTCTTGAACTCAGGTATAGAAGAACCTGGAGTCCTCTCTTTCTCCTTTCTCTCACATGAGGGATCAGAATGGCAGCTTCCTTTTTCTGTGTTCTCTTTTTTGTGTGTCTCAGTTTATATATGGCTAAGCAAGAGTAGAAACCCAAACTGTGTCACTCCTCACTGATATAATCCAATCAAAAGCCCTAAAGTGATTTAATCAGTGATTTGATCAAAGGCCCCTTAACTGAATTTAAGGCAATCAAAAGGTGTCACACCCAGAGGAATGGGTTTTTTAAAAAAACATAATCTTTTTTGGGGTTTACAAATTCAAACTGTCACACTCAGTGACACAGTGTTTGAACAATGGCTAATAATATAATCATTGGTTGAGCAGCTGCCTCTCACTTTTTTTCCTGTAAGATCATTGCTAGTGCAGGACTGAGTGATTTGGGTAAAGTTAGCTTAAGGATCACTACCATTATATATTTATGAGTAATAGCAAACACCATTCTCTGAGAATTGACATGCCATATCAGGGAGTGGATGGTAGAATTCTTAGTGTGTTTATGGCACTAACAATCAATTTCATAAGCCAGCCTCTATAAGTTAATAATCACAGTCACTAACCATCCTATTCTCATTTTAATAAAAATCTCAAAGACAAGAAATACTAGTAGGAGAAAAGAGATGATAGGCTACCTGTAAACAAATAAAATCCATTTAACCTTGTTTGGAGGAATAGAAATTAACACGCAAGCCTCTGCTCGCTCCATGAAGACATTGCCATTTGTACTCACATGCTCCCCTGTGCTCTAATTACTTTTTTTAAAAAAGTCTCCTGGCAGAAAGTAACTAAATCTTTAGACATTTTCCCTATTTTTGTTGATGGCATATTTTAATTGGGGTAACAATCACTATAGCCTCTGAAACTCTTCACATATTTTTTTCTATCACCAAGTGTTTATTTTATCAGGGAACAATTTCACTTAGAATGGGGACTACGCTGACCTTGTAGGACACACAAAGAGTTAACTTAAACTAATATCAAGCTTGTCCTTGACCAGATAGAGTTAATAGGGGCCAGAAGCCAACAATCTACCCTCCACTCTAACTTTATTCTTCCTTAATCTTATCTCCTGTCATTGTGTCTATTCTTCTACTATCAATTCCAGCATTGCCAACATGGACTGGTCAATAAATGGGCTTACTCCTAGAACTGGGTTAATGGAGAGTTTTTGATGTTCAGTGTGAGCCCAGAGTTTCTAGAATCTGTTATATCCATTAGCCAGAGCTATTTACTTCTCTCAGTCTGGTGACATTTGTTATCAGAAATATAAAGATGTAACATCACCTACTAAAAAGCTCAGTTAGAGTCTTAGGAAACAGGGATGGCTAAGAAATAAATAGCAAGCTATGGCCTATCCAGCCTTTACTTCTTTCACTGAACTAGAATTAACACAGTGGCAGGGATGGGGGAGGGTAGATGTATTAGTTAACCAAAGGGGTGCTGAGGCAAAGTACCAGAAATCTGTTGACATTTATAAAGGGTATTTATTTGGGGTAGAAGCTTATAGTCACAAAGCACTAAGAATTCAAGTCAAGGTACCATAATAGGTACTTTTCACCCCAAGTCATTTGCTATGTTGCAGCAAGATGGCAGGCAATGTCTATGAGGGTTCATCCTTCCTTCTTCCTCTTAAGGCTCTGTGGTCCCAGCTTCTTCTAATCTCAACTGTAGGCTGGCATAAGACTCATCTCTCAGAGATTCTCAGCTTCTCTGTTCTCTTCAACTGCAAACTATCGGCTCATCTTTCTTCCTAGGGCCTCTGCCATGTCTATAGAGATGTCTCTCTTCCTCTGTGTTCTCCTTCTCTATGTATCTACTTCTGTCTCGTTGACTGAGCATTCGTTTAAATAGCCCACCGAGGGTACAGGGACTCAACTCTGAGTCGCCCTAATTATGTGGTCAAATAAAAGCCTTAATCTTGATTTAATCAAGTGAGACCTCTGAATTTAATACAATCAAAAGGGTATTATACCCAGAGGAACAGATCAATTTATAAACATAATATCTCTTTTCTGGAATTCTTAAATAATATCAAACTGCCATGGTAGGAGACAGGGATACTGGGTAAAATGCCCTTACTGCACAAGAGTAAAGGGGCCTTCTAAGATCGAATGACTGTTAACTTTCCTGGTATTAATATGGTGGGGAATCATTATTTGAATGCCGGTTGTGTTGTTGTGAGGCACTATTTAGCAGGAATGGTACTCTCTCATGGTATTCATGTACTTTCTCCAGAGTAAAGAAGATGCATGCATTTAATTGAAAAATGGGGGAAAATATGGAACTATCAAAAGGGGCCAGGAAGAATTGCCAGAATAACTTGGGAGTTGCCAGCCCCTTCTGTTGGATATGTTGGCAAGCACCTGACAGTCTCATCAGAGAATTGTTCCCAGAGAATATAAAGCTGTGTTTTCTCGGTCTGCTTTCCAGTATTCCTGTGAGTCCTTTAGCTATCTAAATCCATTTCAGTAACATAAATAATGCAGAAATAAACATGAATACAATAGTTTTCTATAGCCCCGTTATCATTCCCCCAGCTGGTCCCATTATATACCCTATAGTAATTATTCATCCAATGAGAAGTAGGGTGTATCCATCCAGAAAGAATCCAGAATGCCCATAAAGCTATTATACCACCATTTAATTTTCCACAGTTTAACTCTAGATTAAATTGGCCTCATCTCTTTCTCAAGTCAAAGGTGATGGGTAAGTAAATCGAATCATGTTACTCTGGTACCTACCATGGATTGCCATTGCTTTTTGAATAAAGAGGATACTTTTCACCTGGGTCCAAAGGACCTTGCATCTTGGAGCCCCTATCATGCTCTCCGATCTCTTCTCTCATCAGGCTCCTCTTTACCTTCTTGGATTCAACCACATTAGCCTTTTTTAACCCCAGATATTCATGTTGCTTCTTACCATTTGCATGTGATGTGCCCTCTACCTGGATTTTTTTCTTTCTTCTTCCTGCTCTTTACTCTAACATGTCCTTTAGATCATGAGCCAAGCATTCATTCCTTGGGAAGATTTTCAGAACTCTGTATACTTCTATTTGGTTACTTTTGTCACAGTTGCATTTTCACATTTATTTATATGGTTTTATCAGTATCTACTCCAAGCAGTTTGAGAAGAGAAACCATATCTTTGTTGTTCACAGTTGTATCCCTAGTGCATAAAGTTGTTCCTGGCATATACTAGATATCAAAAAAAAAAAAAAAGCAGTAAAAAACGTATTAAATGACTGACTGTTGACTACAAATCATATCTGTTTCTCCATATAAGAATACCTGGGATTCTTTGGGTGCAGGGAAAAAAAAAAAAAAACAACTGCAGAAATGTTTCATTATACTGGCTAAAGGGTTATTTTAGGATATGGGTGTTTTCTACTGCCGTTAAAGTGACGCATCATCAGCTAGACTGAATGAGAGAATGCTGAATTCAGGAGTGGTGACTCTAGACAACAGAGAAGCTATATAATGTAATGGTTGCCAAGATAACACTTCAAAATCATCAAGAGATGAGGAAAAAAATAAACCCATCAAAGAATCATAGAATGTTAAAGCTGGAAAGAGTCTCAGCATTAATGTAAGAATAATGTCCCTTTTTTAAAAATGAGAAAGCAGAGGCTTAGCAGTGGAGAATTAGGGTATGAATCCAAAGTTCCTTACATGTAATGCATGCTCAATTTGCCACACCATTCTGCTTCTCAAAAATAGTAGCTCTCTGAGGTACCTGGACTTTAAAAAAGAAATCAGGAAATTAAAAAAGGCAATGGAATTTACATATTATAAATAATTTGTCCTACTGTTAGTTTCTTGTCATATAAATGCAAAAATATGACTGAATATTTTCTCGGAAGCATATTATGTGGAGAATGGCAGTATGGCAGTCACCCAAAAAAGCTTTTACTGTTCTTGGAGTATTTGTTTAGATACATTAAAAATATTTCTTTTTAATGTAAAGGCAATCCCTGTCCCTGTTCCCCATAATGGGGATAAATGACAGTGGTGGGAATTATACCTTGACTCCATTCAGAAGGCAGCCAATCATCCAGTAGGGATTCCCTGGGCCTTAGGGAAAGTTTTGTTTTTGTAGTCACCTAGTTTCAGGGAGTTCATTTCTGCCAAGATTTTCAACGCATACATCTTTCTATAGTTTTTTTATCTATAGCAAATTGACATCCAAAATTTTAAAGCTGCCTCATTTCTATATTCAAGTAAAAAACTTTAATATTGAGCATGGTTATAGAATGCAATTCCCCCAGCACTATCAAAAATAAGCACATATGCAAACAATGGAGAAAGAGAGAAAGTGAGAAGAAAATGACAATCACTCAAACTTCTATATGAACAGGACACCACCGATAGAACAACTGTGCTGTGAATATTACTTAAGTTAAATGCATGCACACTCATACTCAGTCGCACACACAAAAGCCTTTGAAAAAACTAGAAGGAAATGAAATAGCATGATTCTGGTGGATGTTCTTTGTATCCCTTTATTTCCCAAATTTATCTTTCAGTAATTATGCTACTGATACAATTAAAATATTTTTTATATGTCATCTAACATGGCAAAATAAACTAGAAGACATACTAAAATCTCCTTCCTTTATCAAACTTTCCATTGCAGATATACCACTGGTCCAAGTCTAACAATTTTTTTCTTCCAGTTCAATTAGGGAAATTAAAGAAGCACATTACAGGAATGGTGCCCAAAGAAAGCTTTCACACGGCAAATATGTAAATCATCAACAGTTTTTAACCAGAAGTACATTTCTTCTTTTTTTTTTTTTAAATTATTTATTACATTATTACATTAAAAAAAAATATGAGGTCCCATTCAACCCCACCGCCCCCGCCCCCCACTCCCCCCACAGCAACACTCTCTCCCATCATCATGACACATCCATTGCACCTGGTAAGTTCATCTCTGAGCATCATTGCACCCCATAGTCAATGGTCCACATCATAGCCCAGACTCTCTCACGTTCCATCCAGTGGGCCCTGGGGGGATCTACATTTCTTCTGATGTTAATGATGCTGAAGCCCCTCTGTATTAGTCATCCAAAGGGGTGCTGATGCAGGTACCAGAAATCTGTTGGCATTTATAAAAGTATTTATTTGGGGTAGAAGCTTACAGTCAAGAGGCCATAAAGAGTAAATTACTTCCCTCACCAAAGTCTGTTGCCATGTGGTAGAGCAAGATGGGTGCCAGTCTCTAGGAGGGTTCAGCCTTCCTCTTCCTCCTAAGACTCTGTGGTCCCAGCTCCTTCAGGTTTTGTTTCTCTCCCTGGGACTCAATGATTCTTTCCAGGCTCAGCTGCTCTGGTCTCTCCACAGAGTCAGCTGTAGACTATCAGGCTCTCTTCCCAGAGCCTCTGCTGTTGTCTACTGAAACATCTCTATTCCTCTGTGTTTTTCTCCTGTGTGTTAACTTCCCTGGGTTCCAGCATCAAAAAACTCTAACGCTCTCCTCTGAACTGACATGGCCCAGGCAAACCTTTAGTCATAATTTAAACAAGTAAAATTGAAACCATTGAATCCAATACAATCTAATACACCCAGAGGAACAGACCAGTTTATAAACATAATCCAATATCTATTTTTGGAATTCATAAACAATATCAAACTGCTACACCCTCTTTTGCATGGATCCCTTCTGAGGCCTCCCCCGAAAGACCATAGTAATATTGTATTCATAACATTGAATTTATTTTTTTAAAGATACTCTTCCTCCAATGTATATGTATTATGTCCCTAATACTTTCCTGTCTAATAACAAAACTTAGTTCTTCCCCTGGTTTTAATCAAGACAATAATAACAAAAAAACATTTTGGAAACTTCAGCTGAACATTTCTTTTGGCCAATAACTTGAGTCTTAATGAATGAATGCTGCCAGTCTCACACTTTTGACACTTTTAGCCTTCAGTGTACGAGTTAGTTCATGTCTCTATGTTCTTTTAAGTTATTTGTTAAGCACCATCCATAGATGATCTAGACAGTGATGGACCATTCTGTAATTAGCTAATGTAGTTCCAGAAATATCTGGTCTTTGGAATTCCTTTCATTTGCCTTTCCCTCAATCCCCCCAAATAGTTGATTTCTCTATGTCCATTTTTTTCCAGTCGTAAGTATGAATGCATGTGCATGTTCACCTACAAGACTAATTCCACTTCCATATGAATGTCTCTTTGTTCTATGTAACAGTCTGCTAAATTTACCAATGACGTCCTCAGCAATATAGTTCTGAAGGCAACATCTCAGTATTAAAGGGAATCAGGAACCTCTCTATACTCTCATTTCATAATGGCTTTCCAGGAGACAAAAAATAAATCAATTTCTGACATCAGATGGGAAGTTCTCATTTATCTTTTTCATGTCCTCATTCTCTTCCTGTTTCTTTTGACAAAACTCAAGGAGCCAAAGGGTAGCAGGGGATGAAGAGAAGTTCTGTATTACATTGAGTATCTGGCTCTGTCTTAGGTCAACTTCAAAGGTACTATATCTCTAGGGGAACATAAAAAGAATTCCTGATTTTTTTTTTCAAGACAACTTACAAAAGCAGCCTATAGTGGATATAGCAAATGACCCCTGTAAGAGACTCCAATAGTTGATTCTTAACATGAACTTGACACTGACTTGACAATGAGAGATGAAAATGGAGCTACTGAGACACTTTTTGCCAGCAAGATGCCACTGACTTGGCACAGCTTCTAATGAAAGGCCAGATTTAAAGGAGAAATTTCTGTCTATAGTAACTGGCCAGGAAAAATGGTTTATATAGCCATATGGTTGGTGGATTTCTCCCTAGGGAGCCAAACTTCTCTGACCAAAGAACTGGGAAGGAGGAGGAGGAGAAATCTTTTGAATACTTTCTTATCTCTTTTCCTTAAATTCAAGGGAAAGGATTTGAACTTATTATTTTGAATCTTCTTCTACCTTCCTGCCACAGATAGTAATTATTCAAGAACAGCCTAAAAGCAAAGCTATTCTCTGATGACAGTAGCTGTTAGTCCTTGAGCACACACTATGCATAAGCTTTGGACTGGTATTTATTTATTTACTATTTATTTATTTATTTAAAAAAATATTGCCTTCCCCATTTTCCTTTTGCAGAAACCAAGGCTTAGGGAAGTAAAGTAACTTGCTCAAGGTCTCACAGTTACTTACTAATGGATCTGCAATCTCAGTGTGAACCTAAGCACATGTCCCATGATTCCACGTGCAATTCGTCCTCTTTGTCACTAGGGACACTTTACTTTTAGGCAAAAGAATATGGCTGTTAGTAGAGGTAGATATTGGTCATATTCAATGAATATTAATCTTCCAGAGAACATTTGATAGAAGAGATGATGTCAACCATACAAAACCCATGAGAGAATTATACCAGGCATTTAGATACTCCAAGGGTTGGTGTAAGTGTTAGCACACGAGATATTAGATTTCCTAATTAAAGAACTCACATACAAAAGTTAAGTCTGCTTCTCATTGTAACCAAAGTCAACCTTTGCTATTGAGAATTCCATTTCTTATTGCTAATTTCAGTAATTTGTAGGGGTCCTGAAAAAAAATGAGAGGGAAGGAGAGATGGGATGTTCTATTAGATTCAGCATCAGAGTGGACTGTTTCACAGATGTTGCTCAAAGGTATTGTACGAGTAAAGGACAATAAAGAAGAGTGTGTGGGGACAAAGTTAAAGCCCATTAGGTAACACTGTATGTAGTGGTGAATCTGGGAAAGACAGGTGTGAGAAAATTATGACTGGCTCTCAGAAGTTCCTAGAAGATGGAAGATTCAGAAAACATTCAGATTCTCATCAGCACCCTTAAGCCGTATCTAATGAACATTACATTCTGAAATCTTTGGACTGAGCAGATGAAAAACTGTGGGTGTTAAACGCAGGTTCAGTATTTACTTTCATGCCTCATTGCATAGCTCTTAACCTGTTGCAAATTGTGAGATTGAAGGACAAATGTATAATAGTAGCTTCTTAACATATGGGAATATTTATTTCTTTATGCATTTTTCCCCTCCAACTTCATTTCTATGACAAATTCCCTAAAATGCAGTAAATAATTTTCAGTGTTAGTATCACAGCAACAGCAGGTCTGTGTGGGTTGGTTGTCAATTTACATCTAAAATGAATGGCATGTTTCAGAATGAAGGAAAAGTGCAGCAGGATGTGTGGCTATATGTGCTCACAGTTATCAAGCCGTCTTTTCCCAGCATGTCTGTGCAAGCACCTTTGACCATACCTGCAGTAGACACAAGTGTTAATGACAAGCATCCTCATCAAATCACTTAAGAAGAGTGAACACTGTGCAACCTCACACACACATACTCAAAACTCACAAAAAGATAGGGAGGAACTATGCCAGTATATTACCTCTACCCAAACCTGTGCCTGGCATTCTGTCGATGTACAGACTATGTTTTATCCTCTTCAGAGATGAAACTACCTGTTTTCTTTGGGGTAGTGGTAAGGCAGACATTTAGCCATTCACTAAAAAGAACTGGAGAGAGAATTGGAGGGTTTAGCCACCCCTTTAGCAGACTTTTAAAATATCCTGTTTTCAGCTCCACTTTTACCTCATTTTCAATGGTAACAGGTGCTAAAAATACCAGAGCATTTGAAGGAGGGGACTGTTTCTATGGGGAAAATTGGGAGTCTCTTAGCTTTCAAATCCTTTGCTTTAGAATTCAACTTTCTCAGATCTTTTAAAGTCAATTGCCACTAGCTGTTCTGCTTCAGTTTCCAAAGTTTTTTGCTATTCTTACAGCCTCTCCTTTTATTTTTGTCCTGTATGCATGTAAAATATGCATTTTTTCTTTTGTCATTTTTTTGTGGAGTTTTGAAAAGAAGCAGAGGTAAATCTGTTCATCCTGAAATCATTAATTAGAAGCCTGTTTTATTCTCTAGCTGTATACCCTACATTCCAGCCTTTCTTTGGGGGCCCTGGTATTATTCTGTTATGAGTCTGCCTGAATTTTGGTGGTACAGAGGGAGAGATGGTTTAGATGAGCTTTGAAAATGTATTCAATTCCTGAGTGGCCAAATCTTGAATGACCACTGAGAAGCTGAAGATTAATTAGGAACTGCTGATTTACACTCTACCTTTCAATTGACTGACATTTCCAGGGGCTGGGCCTGGAATAGGGAATTGTAGTTATACTCAAACATATTGTACCTACTGGTACTAGACTGGGGGTATAGTAGATCATTTTAAAAATTACTCCTCTCATACAATTTGCTATTATGTCCTCAACTGAGAAAGAGAGTACTATGCCGCACTTTGACCCTGATGATAATTTGACTCCACATTGGACCTAGGTCCTTTTCTTTTTTATACCAGAAATGCTTGTTGGTAAAGTTGAAAAGTGCAACATCCAACCTGGAAAAATTAGACTTGTAGTAATAATGTAAATTAATATTGTACTAGTAAGTTTGTTAAAGTTGAAAACTAACTCAAGATTAATATCTCAGAAACACTTAAAACTGCAAAAATTGCCCCAAGCAAAATTAGGCATAGTCAAAACAAATAGAACAAAATATAACTGAGAGCAGCTAAAACTGCACACAATCAAATTTGTAATTGACCAAAAATTGATGGACAAATAAAATATTCTTGGCAAACATTACATCTGCAAATATAACTCAGAAAAATTGGACTTGGTAGAATTAATAAACATACACACACAAAACCCCACATGTAAAATGCAGAATCCATAACTGGTGAAATTCAATATGGGCAAAAAAAACCTTGATTTTTCCATTATTCACTGTACAATTTACACAGAAAAGGCATTGATCATGGTAGAGACTCTTTTAGCAAAATGAAAAGGATGAAAATTAAAGCATGATATAGAATATTGATCAAGAATGAAATTGATACATAGAGTTTTGCTCGGAAAATACTATCTCTACAAAAAGTTGACAGTATTGATTCATTTTTATTCAAATATTTGTATATGTAACAAGAATGTAAAATATCCTTGATGAGTTGTATGTTCTATTATTAAGAGTGAAGTAGTCTGCAAGAAGTCTATGTCACATAGCAAAACCATCCTGTTTCCTGGGCCAGCTTTCAATGTTGCTTTACTTTTTATTGAAAAGAAATCCTAGAGCACAAAGGACGCCTGTATTCAAAAGCAAGTATAAAAACAAATCCTATATCATATGCCAATTATTTGGATTGTGTCATTTTCGATTGTACTCATTGATTTGTCCTTACATTTGTGTGAATCTTTGAAGATTTGTTCAATTGTGAAACCTCTTTATTCTTGCAATGAATATGCACATAGTAAGGATACCTATGGAAAGGAAAGAAGGAAACCTAAATGTGTATATTTATGACTGCTTTGTAAACCAGTGTGAGCAAAATAAAAATTATTTTATTGTGAGAATGTTTGTACAGTGTTGTTGGCAGAAGAAAATGAAAAAAACAACAACAAAGAATCCTCCAGTTTAAAAAGTATCAATTCAGAGTTAAAGAAAAATACAATGCATACATAAATTAAATAGAATTGTTCCCCACCTAAGAAAAAATATTTATAAGAAAATATAGGGAAGTGGACTTGGCCCAGTGGTTAGGGCGTCCGTCTACCACATGGGAGGTCCACGGTTCAAACCCCGGGCCTCCTTGACACATGTGGAGCTGGCCCATGCACAGTGCTGATGCGTGCAAAGGAGTGCAGTGCCACGCAAGGGTATCCCCCTGTAGGGGAGCCCCACGCACAAGGAGTGTGCCCCATAAGGAGAGCCACCCAGCACGAAAGAAAGTGCAGCCTGCCCAGGAATGGCACCGTCACACACACTGGAGAGCTGACACAACAAGATGACACAAGAAAAAGAAACACAGATTTCTGTGCTGCTGACAGCAGAAGCAGACAAAGAAGAACACACAGCAAATAGAAACAGAGAACAGACAACCAGGGTGGAGGGGGGAAGGGGAGAGAAATAAATAAATAAATCTTTAAAAAAAAAGAAAGAAAATATAACTTAGAATTTACAAACAATTAGTAATCATTTTGAATACTTCTGAAGAAACTGAGGCCCAGATAGGTCATATGACTTACCTAAGACCAGGAGACTAATTTTCATCTATTTTCTAGTATAAAAATATTACATCTATAAAATATTTTTCATTTAACACAGATTTATTTGCTAACCCACATTGTGTTATAGAGCGTGTCCACTGGGGATGGCTCCACGTCACCCCCATGGAACAAGGGATATGGGAAATTGATGTGACCGTACTGTGCCATGAATAATAAAGTGTCTAGATCTATTTGGACTTGTTGTGTCCTTACAAAAGGAATCATGGAAGTATGGCAAAAAAACTTTTAGGAGCTGCTTAACCACCTGACTTGACCCATACTATTTATTCAAACCCTAAATCTACCTGACAAACTTGAGGAAAGATATCACACTCATTCCTGAACAAAGGCTGTTCTCACACAGGTAAATCATTTATTTATTTTTAAACTATGATATTTATTAGACCCATTGTCATAGTTTAGAATACCATGGAACTCACTAAAAGTAACAGAAGAGAGGGAATTGTGGGAAGATAGCATCAGATTAGGCAAGCAGTGCTCAACTTTCTTACAAAAACAACAGAGAAAAACAAAAGCTGTCTGAGGGACCTGCTTTGGGGGTCAACAGACCAGGACAGTGCCTCAGCTTCACAATTCCAAAGATAGCGAGGGACAGAGAGATAAAAAAAGCCAATCCAAAAAAGGTGAGATACCAACCCCCTGCAGGAGCTGGGAAGAGCTCCTCTCCCCCACTCCTAAGATATTAAGCTGGGGTAAAACCCCTGGCTCACTGCAGCGAAGTAAGAGTGGAACAGACATGATCTTCCCTGTCAGCTGTTACAAGGGAAAAGGAAGGGGGAGTTGGGGGGCTTTTCTTCAGTGAATTTAGCCAGCAAAACCCACTTTGAATCTCAGCTCTGGCCATACCAAAACACAGGAAAAAGAGGAAAGATACTCCTATGTGGAAAGGTGCACTGAGTGCCATCTGCTGGCTAGCCTGGAGATTGCATGGACAATAACTGATTCTGGGTCCTTCTGTACTCTAACCCATGGGAGAAGATCTGCCTTTCCCCCTTAGTGAGCCCCTGGACTAATTCTGATAAATTAAGCTGGTCAATTTTATAGATTTGGAATATGTTGAACCAAATATCAAAGAGGAGCAGTGAAAAAAAGTAGATGGAGAGAAAGTGGTCACCAGAGTAAATTCACCAGCATATTCAGAGGTCATGACAACAGCAGAAAATAACTAGCCATACCAGGAAATAGAAAAGGATGGCCCAACAAAAAGAACAAACCAAATATCCTGAAGAAATACAGGATTTAAGACAATCAATGATAATCGCAAAACTCTCCTAACTCAATTTAAAGAATTGAAAGAAAATATGACTAAAGAGATACAGGAAATTAAGATGTCTCAGGGTGAATATAAATAACAATTTGAAAGCTCGCAAAGACAAATAACAGGCTTTATGGGAATGAAAGACAGAATGGATGAGATTAAAAATACATTAGAGGTAAATAAGAGCAGATTATAAATACTCAAAGACAGAATTAAAAATTTCAAAGATAGAATATCTGAACTGGAAAAGACAGGAGAACAAAAAGAAAAGAGAAAGGAAAAAATAGAACAGGGTCTCAGGGAATTGAATGACAATGTGAAACATACAAATATTTTCATTACTGATGTCCTCGAAGGAGAAGAGAATGGAAAAGGAGCAGAAAGAATATTTGAGGAAATAATGACCAAAATTTTCCCAACCCTTATAAAAGGTATAAATATCAATATCCAAGAAGATCAAATGCACCCCAAACACAATAAATTTGAATAGACCTATCCCAAGATACCTACAATTCAGAATGATAAATATCAGAAATAAAGAGAAGATACTGAAAGTAGCAAGAGAAAAGCAAAGCATCACATACAAGGGAAACTTGATAAGATTAAATGCTAACCTCTCATCAGAAACCATGGAGGCAAGACAAAAGTGGTATGTCATATTTAAGGCACTAAAGTGAAAAACTGCCAGCCAAGAATTCTGTATCATACAAAGCTGTCCTTCAGAAATGAGGGTGAGTTCAAGTCTTCACAGACAAACAAAATTGATAGAATATGTTACCAAAAGACCAGAGTTACAAGAGATACTAAGGGAGTACTGCAGCCTGTAAGGAAAAACTAAAGGGAGAGATTTGGAGAAGAGTGCAGAAATGAAGATCATTAGGAAAGGTAAATTACAGGGTAAAAAGACAGACAGTAGTACAATATGACAATAGAAAGCCAAAGAACAAAATGGATGGAGCAAGTAATGTCTTTACAGTAATAACATCGAATGCTAATGGCTTGAACTCCCCAATCAAAAGACATAGACTGATAGAATGAATAAAAATATATGAGCCATCTATATGTTGACTATAAGAGACTCACCTCAGATGTAAGGACAAAACCAGGTTAAAAGTGAAAGGTTGGAAAAAGATATTCTATGCAAATAGTAACCAAAAAAGAGCTGGAATCGTGATACTAATATTGTACAAAATAGATTTAAAATGCAAAACTGTAATAAGGGATGAAGAAGGTCACTATGTATTAATAAAAGGGGCAATTCACCAAGAAAAAATAACTGCACTAAAAATTTGTGCACCTAACCTGGGTGCCGCAAGATACATGAGGCAACACTGTCAAAGCTGAAGGGAAAAATACGTATCTCTACAATAATAGTTGGAGACTTCAATACACCACTCTCAGTATTGGATAGACTATCTGGGCAGAGGATAAAGGAACAGAGAGCTTGAATAATATGATATATGAACTAGACCTACCAAACATCTATAGAATATTGCACCCCAAAACACTGGTATAAACATTCTTTTTATATGCTCATGGATCCTTCACCAAGGTAGACCATATGTTGGGACCCAAGTCTCAATAAATTAAAGAAGATGGAGGTTATGCAAACACTTTCTCTGATCATAATGGAATAAAACTGGAGATCATTAATGGACAGAAAAAGAAAAAGTCATAAATATATGAGATTTAAAAACACACTTAAATAATCAGTGGGTCAAAGAAGAACTTGCAAGAGAATTCAGCAAAATCTTGAGATGAATGAAAATGGGAACACAATATATCAAAGCCTATGGGCACCACAAAGGCAGTGCTGAGAGGGAAATTTATAGCCCTCAATGCTTACATTAAAAAAAAAGAATGAACTAAAGTTGAAGATCTAACTGCACACCTGGAGATAGCAGCACAATAATTGCTAACTAATCCCAAACCCAGGTGAAGGAAAGAAATGATAAAGATCAGAGCAGAAATAAATGAAATCAAGAACAAAAAAACAATAGAGAGAATCAGCAATCCAAAAGCTGGTTCTTTGAGATCAACAAAATCGGCAAACCCTTGCTAGACTGACAAAGAAAAAAAGAGAGAAGGTGCAAATAAAGAAAATCAGAAATTAGAGGGAGGACATTACCGCTGATCGTGCCAAAATAAGAGCAATCATAAGAGGATACTATGAACAACTGTATGCCACAAACTAGACAATGTAGAGGAAATGGAAAATTCCAAGACACATGAAACACCTACACTGACTCTAGAAGAAATTGAAGAACTTAACAAACCTATCACAAGTGAAGAGATTGAAACTGTCATCAAAAACCTCCCAAAGATGAAAAACCCAACACCAGATGGCTTCACAAGTGAATTCTACCAATCATTCAAAGATGATCTAATATTAATCTTGCTCAAGCTCTTCCAAAAAATGGAACAGGAAGGAATTCTGCCAGACTCATTCTATGAAGCCAACATCACCCTAATTCCAAAACCAGATAAAGATGAGAGAAAGAAAGAAAGAAAGAAAAAAGAAAGAAAAAGAAAGAAAGAAAGAGAAAGAAAATAAAATAAAATTACAGACCAATATCCCTAATGAATATAGATTCAAAAATCCTTGACAACATATTTGCAAACCGAATCCAAAATACATTAAGATAATTATATACTATGATCAAGTGATCAAGTACGTTTTATCTCAGGTATGCAAGGGTGATTCAACACAAGAAAATCAACTAGAAGGGAACTTTCTCAAAATGGTAAAATTGAAAAACCTACAGCTAGCATTGTACTCAATGGAGAAAGACTGAAAGCTTTCCTGCTGAGATCAGGAACAAGACAAGGATATCTATTATTATTCAATATTGTGCTAGAAATTCTAGCTGGAGCAATTAGGCTAGATAAAGAAACAAAAGGCACCCAAATAGGAAAGGAAAAAGTCAACTTTCACTATTTCCTCATAATATGATCCAATACCTTGAATATCCTGAAAAATCCACAACAAAGCTACTAGAATTAGTAGACAAGGTCAGAAAAGTGGTGGGATACAAGATTAATATGCAAAAATCAATAACATTTCTATACACTACTGATGTTTAATCTGAAGAGAAGATCAGAAAAAAAAAATCCATTTGTAATAGTGACCAAAACAATAAAATATTTGGGAATAAACTTAACCCAAGGCATAACGGATCCGTATTCAGAAAACTACAAAACATTACTATAAAAAACCAAAGAAGGACAGTCTATGTTAATAGGTTGGAAGACTAACTATCATTAAGATGTCAATACTACCCAAACTGATTTACAGATTCAATGTAATCCTAATAAAAATCCCAACAGGCTCTTTTGCAAAAATCAAAAAGCCAATAATCAAGTTTATTTGGAAGGGTGAGGGGACTTAAATAGCCAAACATATCTTTAAAAAGAAGAACAAATTTGGAGGACTCTCACTTCCTGACTTTAAGGCATATTACTTAACAGTAGTGGTTAAAACAGCATGGTACTGGCATAAAGACAGACAGATTGACCAATGGAACCAAATCAAGAACTCAGAAATAGACCTTCACATCTACGATAAAGTGATTTTTGACAAGGTTGTTAAGCCCACCCAGCTGGGCCAGAACGTCTATTCAACAAATCATGCTGGAAGAACTGGAGAGCCATAATCAAAAGAAAGAAATTGGAACCTAGTTCCCACCTTAAACAAAAATTAACTCAAAATGGAGGAAGGGCCTAAATATAAAAGTAACAATCATAAAACTCCTAGAAGAAAATGTAGGAAAACATCTTCAAGATCTTGTGGTAGGTGGTAGTTTCTTAAACTTACACTCAAAACATAAGCAACAAAAGAAAAAATAGATAAATGGGACTTTCTCAAAATTAAACCCTTTCACACATCAAAGGACTTTGTCAAAAGGGTGAAAAGGCAGCTGATTCAATGGGAGAAAATATTTGACAACCGCATATCTGATAAGGTTCAATATCCATGATATATAAAGAGATCATAGAACTCAACAATAAAAAGACAAACTACTCAATTAAAAAATGGGCAAAAGACCTGAAAAGACTGTTGTCCAAGGAAAAAATACAAATGGCAAAGAAACACATGAAAAAATGCTCAATATCACTAGTGATTAAGGAAATGCAAATAAAAAATGCAATGAGATCATTTCACACCTATTAGACTGGCTATAATTTTAAAAAGTCAGAAAACTGTAAATGTTGGAGAGGATGTGGAGAGATAGGAATGCTGATTCAATGTTGGTGGGAATGTAGAATGGTTCAGTCACTGTGGGGAACTCTTTGGCAGTTCCTAAAGAAGTTGAATACAGACTTGCCATGTGACTCAGCAATACCATTGCTAGGTATATACCCAGAAGAACTGAGAGCAGTGAAATGAACAGACCTGTGCACACTGATCTTCATAGAAGTGTTATACATGATAGCCAAATATTGTAAGTAAGCCAGGTATCCATTAACTGATGCATGGATAAACAAACTATAGTGTATACACATGATGGAATATTATGTAGCAGTAAGAATAAAAGAAATCATGAAGCATATGACAGCAAAAATGAATGTGGATGACATTATGTTGAGAGAAGCAAGCAATGCACAAAAGGACAAAATACTGCATGACTGTGTTATTATGAACTAAATATATTATGTAAACTCATGGAATTAATAATTAGAATATATAGCTCACCAGAAAATAGAATAAAGATAGAGAATGGAAAGCTGATGTTTAATCTGTGCAGAATTGGTGTAAAGGTTATTTGTAAATCTTTGAAATAAAATGAAATGTTGAGAGCACATCATGCTGTTTGTGACTAGCAGAGCTATTAATATTATATGGGTATGTATTAGTCAGGGTTCTCTAGAGAAACAGAATCAACAGGAGATATCTGTCAACAATATGCAATTTTTATAAGAGTCTCTCACATGACCATGGGGACACACAAGTCCAGATTCCACAGGCAGGCTGCAAACCAGGCCTCTGATAAAAGTCCCTGACGAGTTTCCAGGAAACGTTGGTGGTCCAAAGAAGGGCTGGGAAATTCTCTCTGAATGCTGAAATCACTTCCCCTTTTAAGGCATTCAACTGATTGGATAAATCATCACTCATTGCTGATGACAATCTCCCTGACTGATGTAAATGTAATCAGCTACCTATGCAGTAAAATCACTGGTGACTAAAGTCCATAAATATCCTTGTATTACAGTTAGCCCAGGGCTTGCTTGACCAAACAACTGCGCATAATTACCTGGCTGAGTTGACTCATTAGCCTAACTATCACGGGGTATGACAGTGGTTGAAAGAGAAAGCTTAAGGACATTTGTATCACAAGAAAGAAAGCTAAAACATGTTACTTGGGAATGTATAAAATAGTGAAACCTCATGAAAAATACATATATGGGTAATATTGCCTATATAAGACAAAATATAAATGCAAATAAACTAGAGAGAAGGAAACAGAGTAGCAGGTATGTATGGCAGGGGAAGCATAGAACAATTGAGAGGTGATGAGTTTTCTTTGTTTGTTTTAGTATTATTTTTATCATTGCTAGAATAATGACAATGCTCTAAAAATGACTGGAATGACGAATGCACAACTATGTGATTGTACCAAATCTCATTGATTATACACCTTAGATGGATTTATGCCTTATTAATAAGTATCAGTAAAATTGATTTGTTAAAAAAAGTCTTGGGAGACAATGACAGGCATTATTGAAATACAGTCGCAAAAAGAATGGTGGTTATTTATTAACTTAGTTTGATTTCCAATTTACTTTATTTCTAAAAATTCTAAGTTTTTCTCTGATGTCAGTGCTGTTTTTAACATTGAAGAAATTGTTTCATGAACATTTCTCTGGTTCTCACAGTCACAAAGGTGGCTACCATTTATAAGGAAATGCCCACCTTCTCCCAATACTGTTATTTTTTATACTACCCCTTCCTTGATTTCTTGACCCCCAAAAGAATCAGCCATCTATTTATGCTTTCAATGATCAATAAGTATAAACATCTCCACCACATGACCCAGGCATCACTTAGCTTAGAAGCATATATTAATCTTCTCGCCATTGTTGCAGTTGTACTTTTATGAATTCCTTTGCATTTAATAGAATCTTCTGGCATTGTTACCTCTTAATTTGAAAAGATAAATTCTAGAAGCTTTCTCACCAGTCAACCTGTGAAATGGTGTTCTGTAAGCTGTTTAGAGGAAGACTTGGCCCTTTTGGCTGTTGGCCCATATGGTTCTAGTTGGCTCTTGCTGTTCATGTGTATGTCCAAGCACACCACTCCCCACTGCTACCATTGGACCTGCTAGAAATGCGCTCCCACTTGTCCCACCTGTACTTGGTCAGTTATACTCTCTGAAACAACGGCTTTTAGGTTAATGAAGAGAAAAAAACATGTTTAGGCAGCTAGGTGAGATGCAATTCTCCAGCCTTTTCAATAGCAACCATGATAAAAGGAAGATGAATATGAGGGACAAGGAAGAACTGTTTATATGTGAACAAAAGTTTGTGGTTAATTTCTTCTTACTGGAAAAAGCTCTGGCATGAATCAGACCATGGCAGACAGAAGTACTCTATTCCATGTCAGGAGAATTAACTAGTTTTTCATTGTGAGAAGATTAAAAAAAAAAAGTCAGGGCTTCAGAAACAAAATGGTCACAGTTATTCTTTGTACTCTGCTCATACCTTTGTGCCAAAGGGGTGAGGCAAATTGAAGATATTAGGTCATTAATTTCCAGGGTATCCTTCGGAGGGAGGACAATGGAAACTAATTATCCTTATTTTATAGATAGAGAAGTAAAAAGACCTCTCTGCAGCCTGTATAATTCATTGGTAGTGGAAACCCAATCCTCAATTTAATTTAAAAATAACTCATGGGTTTAAATCGAGTTCTACTGAAGCCGTGTCCTGAGGAAGGAGTATGTCACTGAGCATGCTTTGCTACATTTTGTGGTCTGAGATCCTTTCTCATAGTCACCAAGATTTTCAAAGATGCATGGCAAGGTTCATGCAAGAAAAGAGGGATTAGAAAATACATGTTGTGAAAAAGAGAATTTAGCCAAATAGCTGATTTTCTAGAATAAAATTATATCGTCATTGCCTGATATTTTCATGTTTCTAGAACTATCACAGAGACAGCCCTTTTTCAAGCCATTAGCTTCCTGTTTGATAGTATAAAAGTGACCCTGGGTGCGTGTGATAATTGTTTTGCTTTTCTTCACCTCATCAAATTCTCTCCATCCTCCCCTGAAATAAACATTCTTCGGTAGGTAGATATTCCTTGTCAGAGTCAGGGGAAAAAGAAAAGGAAAATAAATTGGATATTAGGATGTAAATAAGACTAAAAATCATATAAGTAAATTTTACTTCATAGAGCTGCAAAAAAGGGAGGTACGTAGCATAGCTGGATAATCCAAGGAAACTCCAAAGAACAAATAGGTGGTTACAAACTGTTGATGATAAACTGTATATAAAAAAAATAAATAAATGGAAACCACTTCTTCCCCAAAGGTGAGATGATCAGCAATTCAGCACATATAATTGGAGTGGGGGCGAAATAAGTTGAGCAAAAACCACTGAAGGAAACCAGTATCTCTATGTACTGTGCTCAAGTATAGTCTGGGCTTATATACCAGACAACCTTCTGGGTCAAAAAAATTCTACACAATACGTACATACTCATATATACCTAAAGCATACATGCAATCTGTTATTGCTTCTGGTAAATGAGTATAACATCCTGTGCCAGCCATGTTCACCCAAAAAGTGTCCTGGGAAAAACAGCTGGTTATGAACACAGGAAACCTTTCAGGACAGAGCATTCGTCAAGCCCTGCATCAGGAGCAGCGGAGCAGGCAGGCTGCAAGGCCACAGTAATGAGAATCGAGAGTGGAAACCTGAGCAACGAGGGCTCAATAATTAATCAAAGCAAAAAAATTCTCTCTAATGAAGGCAGCAGCCACAGCAGAACAGAAAGGAAGCATTTATGAAACTCACGATAAATATAAGAGAAAAAGAAAAGTCAAAAAAAGTTCAAAAGCTATGTTGCTGGTGAATGAGAATGCCAGACACCTAGATAATTTGACTTTTCAAGGTTCCTGAGAGCCTGGTGGAGCAGAAAGTCTGGCTATACATGAACCATGTTAACCTTCTCTTCTCTTCCGTATTCTTTTTAATACCCACATAGTCAGAGCCTGGAGGTTTGCTGGGGCACAGGATTTGATGCTCACCACTCGCAGGGTCTGGGTCCTTTAATGAATGCTAGCTGTGACAGCCAGCCTACGGGGGAAATTGTAGCGCTTTATCACTTTATCTTGACGGATAGTAACTCTGGGTTCCTTGCGTGACAGGAAATGTAAACGCAAAGCACACGTGCATTTATATTTTTCTTCACATGCTCAGTTATTTATTAATCAGTAATGGCTGAGCAACTTCTATGTGTTAAGCCAAGTCTAGACACGTGCAGAGGAGAATAGTGTTGAGCGATGTCAGAATCTCACCTTCAAAAGAATATATTGAATATTAGTTTGAGTTTAGTGTTATGAGAGAATTGGAGACATATTGACAAGGAAATTCAGAAGAGGACAAGATCAATTTTTGCGTGGGAAAAATCAGAGAAGGCTTAAGAGAGAAGGTAGCATTGATACTGGGACTCAGTGATTAGAAAGTTGGAAAGTGATTAGAAAGTGAGAAGCCACAACCATCTCACCAAAATGGAAAAAGGACAGGTTAAGCACAGCTGTGTTGTCTTCAGTCTTGGGAGGTTCAGTTCTTCCAATTTATCTACTCTATAGAGCCCTATATAATCCCTACACTTTATTGTAAAATATTTAGAAAATACTGAACAACTGAAGGAGCATGAATTGTATGATTCAGCAATGAAGGATCTTAGGAAAAAGTAAATGGGAAAATTTGGGAGCACTTTTATTTGTTGTGTTGGAGTACTGTTAGTGTTTTTGGACTATCAGGTCTGTCACTGAGGATGCAAAGAAGTGGAAGATCCTTTCAGTGGCCACACACTTATTCAAGTAGCCAGGAAACCACTCATGTCTTCTCTTTGAGCAGGTATCCTGATTTGCATTTCCTCACAGATGATCTAAAATGGCAATGTCTTTTCTGAGAACTTGAATTTTGAAGGAAGATAAGTAGACATGTGCTCACACAATAAATTAACAACAAATAGATGTATTAACAGGTACATGCCACTTTATAGTTTGCATAGGGCTTCCACAATGTCTTGTCTATTCTCATAAAACATCTCTGTGATAAGCATAATGAAAGGACAGTCTCAGTAAGGAGAGAGACCTGTCTAAATCGGCAGCTCGAAATGGAGCCACTCCACAAACACTCACCTTCCCTTGTTTTTCTTAGCAGTTACCACTCGGTTATCCATCTTTCAATTCATTTTTACAAATATTTCCATGTTACTTAGCCATTGCAAAGTCTCTTTGTCTTAACTGAATCTTGGTGTGGCTTTTGTGTGCAACAAAATCTGCTTTGTGATTAGGGCAACGGTTGCTTTAAATTTTTTTTCTCCAAAGTCTTAATAATTTTCCGTACACAGATATGCTCACTGGAGGTGGCAAATTGAGAATTATCCAATGATAATATGGTTTAGATAGCCCAAGGCTTCCTTCTGACTCTTTTTTTTTTCAGCAGCCAGGGATATAATGGAAGCAATTCAAGGTGCTTATAAAACTGCTATAGCACAAATTGCCCATATACATTAAAGCATTTTCTATTTTTTGTTTCTGTTTTTTCCTTTGTGTGTGTATATATGTACACATGTTTATATCTAAGTCATATTTCAACCTTCCAGTAGGTACTGCAATACCCTTAGCATAGAGCCTTCTCAGGCATTAAACTGAGAGTGTCCCCACTGCTGATTCCACCTAGGTTTTCTTTAAGTTCTTAGAGATAGTCAGCACCCTTGATCTTGTGTTCTCAAAATCCATGTAGAGTGCATCATTGCATTATACTTACAAGGTCATGCTGTCTTGCAATGCTGGATATTCAGTAGCCATAATAGAAATACTTTGGCAGAGATTCTGGTTCTATATTGTGAAGACCTATCTGTTCGGATATAGCTAAATTGCTACATACAGGTTGTGATGCTCTCTTGGCTGGTTAGGTTTTTTCTAGTTGTGGAGAAGCAGCCAGATGTATTTTATTGTTGGTGGTGATTTTGTTTTATTTTGGTTTTTGATCCTCCCATTTCCAGTCTGGACCCCAGGCAAGTTCTGAAAGCTTCTGAAGCCTTGCTGAGAAAGCCTCAGAGTGTCAGTAGGTACACTTTACTCAGTGAGAGTTTGTTCTTTCACAAACTAATCTGACTGCAGAGGACTGGCTTGGGTTCCTCTCCCTGCTGTGTGATTTGGAGATTTATTCCAGTAATATGCCAACCTAGTGGGTCAATCTGGCTGGATGGGAATGTCATCGCAGTTACAATTTCTAAGGAAGAAGGTGTGTTTCCCCAGAATATTGAGAGATTCTGAATCTTATTCCCAATCCCTGAAAACACTATTACTAATACTTTAAACACTTTGCAATATTGATCAATATGTGATGTGGAAATTCAGCAATAATTGGGGTCATAAGAATTGTTTAGTGGATTATATACTCTCCTAATCAATCCTACTTCTTTAAAAACCTTGAAAAGGCAGAAAGGAGAAGTTTTACTCCTGCTACGCATGATAAAACTCTTCTTCAGTTAGGAAAGACACAGACAACTACCCACCCTGTTATAAAGGGTGACCATGAGGCTGGAGGAAGATCGAATCCCCTTCCTTCCCTTTCTTCCCGTCCATCAGTGTACCTGCTGCACCCACTTACATTTTTTTTTTTTTTTATCCGCCCTTTGTATTTGGAACCTTCCGTATGGCTTGTGAGATAATGGAGCCTTCCCTGCAAGGTGCAAACATAGACCTCACGGCTGTGCTCTCTTTCATTACCCTTTCCTGGTAATCTCTAGACTCTGGATTATACATCAGAGCTCATTTCCTACGACAACGTGTTTTCTAGGACAGTTTATCTTTTACCCCTTCCACTTAAAATTCAATGGTGGATGGTGTTTCAAATAAAAAAAAACCTCAAGCTGTCATCATTTCAGAAGATGAATTTAAGAGATTAAAGAGCAGAGGAAGGAAGATACAATGTAATTGATAATTAGGTGAATTTCACTCTTGCCTCCTCAGGATGATTCTCTGGTCTTTAAACTACATTTTGGAGGGTAATGAGTTTTTATCCAAAACCCACATTGTAGCCAGTTGGAGTCTTTTTCTCTCCTCTCAGTGTGAGCTGTCTTTAGTAAAAGGCTTATCAGTGATAACCGGTCAGCCATTTACACCTAACTCCTCTGACTGCTGCTGACTTCTGACCTGAGATGTGCACGACCATTTGAATAATGAGGTAAGGATCAAATAGGAACTGGTCTCACCAGCCCATGCAAAACCAAGAGAGGCACTTTTTCACAAATTATTCAGGGAAGGCAACTGATTTCTTGTCAACAAATTGGATGAATTAGGGGAAGGAAAAAAATATTTATCCCCTTAATTATTCAGGTGATCTTCTCAGGTCTTGACTCCTTTCACAGAGATATAGCCTAAAAAACCTATAAAACCTTAACTGCATTTAAGATAATACTTTGGTTTATTTTGAACCCTGGGCAGGGTATCTCTTGACTCTTGTTACACAATTCAGACCATGTCTCTGATGGGCAAAGAAAGTATGAGCCACTGTAATGGAGAAATCACATCTATGAAAAATATCTGAAGTATATTTCACATTTTTTACCATAATTTTTCAAGTCACAAAGGAATCCATAACTAAATAGATTTAAACAGTAACATGGGCTGCTGAAGCATTCTTGTTAAGGCATCATAGTCGGCGAACCAATAACATGAATGCCAGTTGTATTGTTCTCAATTCAAGATCCAGATATGTCTCAAGGCAGCAGGTCTGGAGTAACCCTTTAGCTAGTAATTCCCAGGACTATGGAGCCATGAGGTGTAGAAGACAGAGGGCACTTTCACGCCAATGCAGATCTAGACATTTCCCTTCACACAGTACCTTCAGGCACCAATACCCTTTGGATTCATAGACATTCATCTTGAATCCCTTACTATGAGGCATATTAAAATTGAATTCTCTCCATACTTCTAATCATCCCCAGATCTTAATCTAATATTCATTCTCCCATTACCCCTTGCCTCATCCTTCAGACTTTGGCACTGCTTCCCTGGATATAAACTCCTTTCCCTCCCTAAATGCTATATAGTTTAATTGTCTAAAACAGTTCATAAACTAGTTACTCCAGTCTGGCCCAGTCCCGGACACTCATATCATTTATTTCAGTTTGCATTTGAACCCTATCTTAGTTTGACAAGTCTGCTATGGCAAATTCTGTGGACTGGTTGGCTTGAACAACAGGAATGTATCAGCTCACAGTTTGGAGGCTAGAATCTAAAATCAAGGCTGTGGTAGGCCCTGCCTTCTTGGAAGTCTGTAGAGTTCAGGTAGCAGCTTGCTGGCAGTCCATTTCTGCCTCCATCGTGTGGTGATCTGTCTATGTCATCTGTAGCTACTACTTCTGTATCCAAATTTCCTTTGTTTATAACTACTCAGATTATACTAGATTAAGGCCCACTCTGATTCAGTTTGACCTCACCTTAAGTCTTCTGAGGTCCTATTTACAAATGGGTTCAGCACCACAGGATCAGTGGTTGGGACATGCAAATACCATTTACAATGAGTTCACACTTGCAGGAGTGGGGGTTAGAACCTTGAACAGGCCTTTGTGGGTTGGGGGTGGGAGGCATGATGAAATCTACCACAACCCCTTAGCAGGAAGGAGGATATTATCATATTGATATGGATCTATCAAGCCCTTTGTATAAGTCCCTTGTCCTAGACCTGGCATAGGTCAACTGAACTGAGGTATGTGCTTTTTCTGAATGTTCTGTATTTATTTATTTGCTTATTTTATGGGAGAATGGGTTCTCCTTTGGCCTGATTCCTTTAAGTATCCCAGTATTCATAGTTTTATTAGTTAGGAGAAACTAGTTTATGTTGCCATAACAAATGACCCACAGTTCCCACATCCCTATTTCTGATAGTAATAAAGTGTTATTTCTAATACTATTTAAAATGTATTGGCTGTATCTGTTTCATGTCATCTTCATCTCCTGAACCCAGCTGATGGAGTGGCCTCTATCTGCAACATTGCTATGATTTGGATAAAACAAGTCACGAGTCTTTGTCTTACTTCAGCAAGACAAGAATGTATAATCCTCCTACAAGGAGGGGGCTATTGCGGGGAACGTTCCAAATATGAGTGACTGGTAATATGATCTGTCACCACAGTAAAACAGGGTGTTATTACCACAGGAAAGACTGTCATCCAGATTTAGTAATTCTTCCAATTACTAACACAGGAAGCTCAACATCTGGCTTTCCATTTTCCCAAATTACATGAAAAGTGGTAAAATACTGTGATTCAGAAATTGTAGTTTTAAGTTACTAGTAAGGTAGGCTTAAACCTTATTTTTTGAAGAATCCTGATTTCAACATTTCCTGGAAGAAGGATAGTGACTATTTAGAGAGAAATTACACACAATTGTCCCTCTTTTTTACCTTTCACTTTATGCACCTACCAAAGATCAGAGAAAAGCAAATCAAGGTCATTCTCTAAATTATGGATCTCTTTCATATTATATAAAAATTTGTTATAACTGCACCATCAAAAACTGAACTTGGTTATAAAGAGAAAGCAAATACTCAAGCGATTTATTCAAATCAGATGGGTATGGTAAAAGCTTTAAATAAATAACTGATAAGAAGGAAATACCAAGCAATAAAGAAGCTAAAAGAAATGAGAGTAAAATCTCATGAGAAATATAATTTTACAATAGGAGAACAGCCAACAAAATTAAACTAATAAATGGGAAATACATAGAATATCATTTCAGAAACTATGCATTGAATGAACCATTTTATATTACCAATAAAGTAACTTATTTATTATTTTTTTTTAGGAATAGAAATAAATATTGAAGCTTTTAAAAAGCTAGCACTATTTCAAATTCCTATGAAAGACTAAAATAGGAGCAATGTAACTGACTTTCCAGTGGCCATAGAAAACGTGTTTATTTTAGGTTTTGTAGGAATGAAGGTGTTTTCAGTTCAGATGTTGGCTTAGTTTCAGGGAAACCACAAGAAAACTGAGTAATTTGGGCCTTGGTGAGATAAGGCTGTGTGTTCCAGTGAGAAAGGAAAATAATCAATTTCTGTCTCTACAGCCCTTTGGACATATAAAGGCTTTGTTATTATGTCATATTTTTAGTTTAATATTTATGAGAGATTAGTACTTAGTCCATAATTTGCCCTTGCAAATAAAATAATATTAAAATAAGTATTTCACAAATTGTAGTAGTCAATGGTAAATGGTTTACCAAAAAAAAAAATCACCAATCTCTGATCTCAAATGATAGAAAAGAGAGGTAAGAAAACAATCAGAGTATATTGTGAGATATGTGAATTCACCAGTGTTTTTGTTTTACTTTGCCCGGAAAGCTAGGATACCCTTTTTAACTAATTGCCCATCAAATATCCTTGAGAGGAAGTTGCTACCACCAAGTGTTTTTTAATTCTATTTTGCATATAGAGGAAAAGAATTCATGGTTTTGAGATATGACAAAGTTGACTAACAAAATCTAAAAAACTCAATTTATAAGTTGTGGCATAATTCATGAAATAGTTAAAATTTATCTCCATTAAACATAACCTGAAGAGTGAAACTTGAATGTCTACCTTACTTATTTACAGTCTCCAAACTCAATCATCTCAGTAATGCAATTGCTGATGAGGGATTAACAACCTTAAAGCTCTTCAAGTTGGTAGGATGCTATGTGGCAAAAGGCTAATTAGAAGGGCCTTGATATACTTCAGAGGAAAGTGTGGCCACAGGCATAATACCTCTGTGGCTGAGCCTTCATTCCAAGAGCCTTAGAGATATGCTGAAATGTTTTGCCATTTGGGAAATTAAAATTTACAGTGACAAAATTGCATTTGTTAAAAAAAAATAAAAATAAAAAAGCAAAACAAAACCAAAGAACGACTTCAATTAATGAGTCAGCCTAGGGAAATAGAATTTTTATTTATTGAGAGCCAAGGGACTGAATAAAGAGCCATCAATATACAGTACCAGATAATTCTAATTAACTACTGTAAGTAAAGAGTTTATCTCACTTAGTATGGGATTCACAAATGCACAGGTATTACCTAACATTCCACAAAGGAGAGAATCTGGTTTTCCTTGGAAATCTTTGGTGTTCTTCTCCAGATAATATTTTTAGTAATTACTATTTGATTACACATTTTCATTTTAAAGTATTTTAAAATTTTAAATTGTATAATAAAAACTTTATCCTTACATTTTTAACAGTGTATAGAAAATATAGAAGGAAGCTTCAGACGGTCAGGAGATTGGCATGAGATCAGACAGGGCTAATGGACTTAAATAACCATACAGTTTCAAATTGCATGAAACGGAGAGAAAAGTCATGTTATCCAAATGCTAGATTCGACTATCTAATCTACATCCCTTGCCAGTTTGGGATCTTTTATGAAAAATTTAGTAAATTAATCGTTTAATTAATGTCAAAAATTTCCCTTCTTCATTTCATACATTGATTTATTTTTTGTACATATAGGGTGAATAATAGTATCTATTTGTAATTTTCAATATACATACCAAATATTTTATGTGTGTAAATACTTATAAGTTTCATAATATATTGTGTTAATAGACTATATTAAATACTTCATTAATGTGAAATGTTTCAATTGTTTCCAGGTTTTGTATTTTTGTTTGTTTTGCAATATTATTGATATTTCAGTAATCATCATTCCACATGCTGATCATTTTCTGAGGATAAATCTAGGAGGAAATTATTGAGTTAGAAGAAATGGGTGGGGGAACAGATGTAGCATAAATGGTTGAGGACCTCCTTCCCATGTATGAGGCCCTGGGTTCAATCTCTGGTACCTCCTAAATAAAAGAGAGAGAGAGAGAGAGAGAAATGGCTGTCTTTATGGCTTTTTGGACACATATTGTTGTTTTGCTTTATACATGAACTGACCAATTTATAATGCCAATAGCAATGAATTAGTGCATCATTTTCATCATAACCTTGCCAACATTGGTAGTTCTGACAAAATTGATATCTCATTAAATGTAATATGATGTTTCAAATTCACTTAAATTTCCCAAGTGATTTGGCAATTAGAGAGTTTTATTTAAGCTAATTAAAGCCACTGGAATAACTAAAGCTATATGGGTTATTATTATGGTTTGATTACATGTGTTTTCAGTTGCATATAAAATTCAGTTTCAGGGAATCCTGTGAAAGGACCTTTTGTTATATAGCAGTGTATCATTAAATGATAAAATTATGTAAAAGATGGAACTGCCTTACTTCCATACAGAAAGTTCCAAAAGAACCTTGGTTAAAGAATGATCTCATTTTAAAAGGCTTGAAATAGAATAATGTTAATCAGGCTTGGACTTCAAAGTCAGTATTTCAAATTTTGATTGTCTTTGATTGAAAACTTGATTCATTAATAGTATTTCACTGATTCTTACCATGGTGTATTTCATCTTGATCTTCCAATCAGAAAGGCCATTGGCAGAAAAGCTTGTTTTTTGTTCATGGGTGACTTATTTTATAATAGAACAATCTTATGGTTTTGGGGAGAATCATTAGACCACTATTTGGACCAAAGATTGAACCCTATGAGATAAATATTTTATGCGCATTTTATAGGTGAAATTGAAGGAAGGGATTTTAAAACAGTTTCACAGAGCCAAGAATTGGCAGGACTGGTATTCTAACACAGAACTGTCTAACTCCAAAACTCATGCTTTTAATGCTCTGCCTTCTAAAAACTCTAGGTATGGTCTTACCAGTGCAGAATAAAGTGGTACTGTCAATCCCTCATTCTAGATGCTATCATTGTTTCAAGGCATCCACAGCTTCTTTTAGAATTTTTTGAT